>NW_001865065.1:485348-536180 GCF_000002865.3 Monosiga brevicollis MX1
GAGGCTGTTCAAGCTCCGACGCCGGCACCGCGACCATCTCCCAGACCGTCACCACGCCCGGCCCGGCGCACCGATTTGCAAGCAAAGCCAGTGCCCGCTGAACGTCCCGCTGTGCTCAATGCGTGGGCCGATCCCGAGGCTACCACATCGCCCATACGGCAGAGTGAACCTCCCACGCCACCACCAAAGCCCCACGCTTTCCCCACCGTCTCAGATTCCGTACCCGCTGCCGGTCCCGTCGACACTACGCAGCCCGAGCCCAGCCAGAACCCCGACCTGGCTCAGCCCAGCGAGAATCAACCCGCGACCATGGCCACGAACAACAACATTGGACGCTCCCCCTTTCGGAACATGCTCCGCAAAGGCAACAACAAGTCAGTCATCCTGTTTTTTATTTCATTTTTTATTTTCTTCCATGCCTTTTGCATGCGCATCGACACGCGGCCTGGCGCGCTCGTTTTTTTTTTTTTTTTTTTTTTTTTTTTTCTCTCCCTTGCATCTCACAACACATTTCCTCTTTCTTCTTGCCCTGGTCTTCCTTTCCTCCCCATTCCCCTGGCCTCCTCTCTTTTGCCTCTTGCTTTTTGCTGACGGCGTTTGCTTCTGCTCAGGCGTCTACCCTCAGTTCCGGAAACCGAGTTCAAGCATCGCATTGGTGAACTCAAGCAAAAACCTGTCGTCCTCGTCGAAGGCCTCCCCGAAGACTGCAAGTAGTATTCGCGAGCATTCCTCCCTCGCCCCAATCCACCGGGAGCAAAAAGCAGAAGCGATACAATCTGTCACCCTGTCCCGTCTTGATCTTACCTGTCTCCTTCACACATTTTCCACTGCTGTAGTGCTTCTTCAATCGGGCCGGCTTAAAGAGGTATGCCTTCCCATCATTGCCCGGTGTGATCAGCAGGCTGGCTCATCGCATTATGATTTGCTGTCGCCTTGATCATGCAGTCCAATCCCACCATTGCCAAGCGCTATGAACGTATCCGAGCTCTGCGCGTACGTCCCCTCTCACCAAACCTTATTTGCACATGGGGGCAAGGGGAGGGGAAAAGGCATGCTTCAACCCAGGTTCCATCGTGGCCCTTGCCACTCACATCATCCTCACCTTTGATGATTCTCACCTTCTGAGCATTCTCATCTTCTGTCCCCCCAAACTTGGTTGAAAACCTACTCCAGGCTCTGCTGGCGGAAAAGCAGCAGCGCCGTGAGACATTGGTCGAGCAGGAAGAATCCCTGCTCAACAAACTCGCCGCCAACGAAATCTCCATGGATGACAGTCGTCGTTTTACCCTCTCCCCGGGCTACATCCCTCGTTCCGACTCGATCGCCAGTGTTTCTTCGACCGGCACCTCCTATGGTCCGCCACTCGCCGCGTACTGAAGTACCGCTGTCGTGGACAAAGGGCACAGGCACTCCATCGCATTTCACTAATCCTGCTCTTGCCTCCCCGCTCTCTGCAGGCTGGGGCCGTAGCTTTTCAGATGCCAGCATGCTAGGCCCGCCCAGGTTCAACCTTGCTGTCGCACACTCACACTTGCGTCAACTCTTTGGGTCAACCCTTGACTTGTTCTGCAACAGGGGTACTAATGTTTTCTTGCCTTGCTCGCCCGCTTATTTCTGTAGTATGGCTGGCGAGACCCCGCGTGTTGTACGACAAGGCAGTGCGCTCTCCACCGTTCAGACTTCATATCAGGCCGTCGGAGATCGTCGGTGAGTCGGCTGGGAGGCCATTCTTCCCTTTCTCACAGTGTATTTCATTCCAGAGAAAGACGCACACACCTTTTTATGAAGGTCATTTGTTGGCACCCCTTGTATTGTTCTACCTCATGGCTGCGACAACGCAATGCTCGCAGGACCCTTCGTCTGGTTCGCTCCGAACCGGGCATCCCTTTGGGATTTTCGGTCAAGTGTCTCGTCTTGCCTGTGCGCGATCCAGATACCGGGGTGGCGTCGTTTGAAACCCACCGTGTCACTTTTGTGGAGTCTGTCGAACCCAACTCAATCGCCGAGCAAGCCGGCCTTGAAACTGGTACAGAGCCTAGCCTACCCACGGTTGCTCAAAACCATGCCTGCCCAAGCCAGCACTCAATCGGCGCCGCTGCCATTCATGTGCCTTTGATACGCCACATGTCCGTCCCTCTGTTTAGGCCTCTGTGTATCGGATATGGATGGTCATGTGCTTGATAACACGACCGAACAGGACTTTGAAACCTTGCTGCAGGGCAATGATGGCACCGTGACACTCACGGTCGTCCGTACCATGGACTACCGCCGTGCCATGTGCTTTCGCCGAAAGGTGGAGCTTGAAGCCCGGCTCTACCAACTCCTCAAACGGCGCGATCAGCTGGACGTTGAGGAGCAGCAAGTCCAGCATCACCTTGATAAGCAAAACGGCGTTATTCCGGAACCTGATGCTGATGGTCAGTCGGCCCGCGCGTCGACAGTTTGCCGGAGAGAAACCAGCGGGGGCAACTTGCCAAGCAAGCCAACGCCTGGTCTTTTTACCTTACAATGGACAAGCAATGATCCTGTCCACAACTCACACACTCACTTTTCCCCAAACGATCGTGTTTTAGACTCGGATTCCGACTCAGAGTCTGCTGTAGAGACCTTTGGGCCCGCTCCCACCCCCGACGACAACGCGGATGCCGGTGCGTACCCCGCATCTGGATCAGTTTTGTATCGGCTGGCCCGGTACTTTCAAGACTATTATGTTCCTCATGCCATCGCTTTTGGAAATCCTGCACAGCAACACTGCGGATGCTGGCGGCGCGCCTCAATGTGTTTATGCCCAATTTGTTCACCGATGACATTGCCGAGTGCTGCGACACCTTGGAAGAAGCCAAGGCTGTCATTCGCGTTATGCAGACGCGCGTTGAGCTTGAATGGTACGAGCCTCGGAGAATGGGACAGGCGGCCAGCTGGGTCTCGCAGCATTTCGGTGCCAAAAAAGCAGAAAACAAAAGTGGAGGAATACAAAGAACAAACAAAAGGCACCAATACAGGTTGCAACCCTACAAATTCTCTTTTCTCACATGATGATTGCGTGCCTCTCACCAGGCGAGCCAAAGACGCCATGATTGCTCGGCAAAAACAACAGCTTCAACTGTTACGAGATCGCGTCGCGCACCAAGCCCACCAGAGTCAAAGCTCAAGCAATCATGTCGAGGATCACGATACCGCGCACCCCGTGCCCGCTCCACGCATCATGTTCGTTCCCAAGACCTGCCCAGCGCCGCCGCCCACTGAAATGCATGATGTGCTCCCTCACCAATTCGTTTTGTACGGGTTGCCTAGACATTTTGGCTCCTCGGACATTACTGAGGAGTTTGGGGAGGTCCCGCTGCCCCAGGAAACGCTGAACGACTCTTATGTTTAGAGTTACAATTTTGAACCTCTTGAATATATTAAGTGCAGTGCATGATTTCGAAAGCTGAAACGTGAGAGTGTTCAAGGATCAGTCATTCCCCAAAGCAATTGAAACAACTTTGGAGTTCCAGTTCCCATTGAGAGAGCAGCATGTCATGCGGGAGTCTGGGCCCAAAAGACACGAAACTATGGTTACATACTGTCTTGACTTTGCGCTCAGATCGGACGTGGACAGCCGTCAGCCAAATCTCAGGTGTGGGAATTGAAACATGGATTCTCGCCTGGCGTTCTTGCGACTCGTGCTGCGAGCTGTTTGCCAACGATGATTGGGGTGGGCCTCCTCCAACGGGGCTCCTCATGCGTGAGGTGGCTGAAAGCGATTTTGAACTTGCAGCACAAATGCACCTGCCTCGAGTGTGATACTCCCATCTGACGCGCCAGAAAATCCTATTCAGCTGCACCAACCTTTTGTGTCTTTTGTTTTATGATGCTTTGATTTTGCTGCCAACTATGGGTGGATGGTACCTCAAAGCTTGCATGATGGGTCAGAGCGGAGGTACAATGTTACTGTAATAACATCGAATATCATGTCAATTGATTCATCGCATGTTACTATGGGGTGAGCAGCACTCGGCTGGCTGGTTGGGGTGGTATCTGGACAGTTTGGAGTGATGGCATGATGCCATGATATACCGGCAAACGGGCCTGCTCACTGGATGTGGCGAGTACCCATAACTTCCTCGAGCGTTACGACCGTCAGGCCCTTGGCTTCATTTGACACTTTGCTTACTCGCAGCTCAGTACCTGGCGCCAAGATCAACCTGCGATGAAGTTCGGAGCGTCATCAGGGACATCTTGAAGAGTCGCTCATTCGAGTCATCTTCTACCCTTTCAGCCAGAACAGAGACCAAAGGCACGTACTCGGCTTCGCCTTTAAACGCGCTGTAGTCCATGATGCTCACAGCACTAGGCGCCTTGACCTGGAACAGCATACGCTTGCCAGAGCTACGTGCATGCATTGAGAGGAGAGGAGGCCCATAAGACTTCTGCACCGACCATCTCACACGGAGAGAGACGGACAGACGGAGAGAGACAGACAGACGGAGAGAGACAGACGGACGGAGAGAGACAGACGGAGAGAGACAGGGAGAGAGACAGGGAGAGAGACAGGGAGAGAGGCAGGAAGAGAGACAGGAAGAGAGAGACAGGGAGAGAGGCAGGAAGAGAGACAGGAAGAGAGAGACAGGGAGAGAGGCAATTGACAAAGATGGAGTCGTGTGGCTGACCTGCCCGAGCTCATAAAGTTGCGAGCCACGCTCTCCTTGACGGTACACGAAGAAACACCCCACCAGACCACGGTCCGATCCTGCATGTCCATGTGCGTGCACGTCCGTTGAATAGGTTGGCGTGACAGGCGGGTGGAGACATGCGATTAGCTTCTGGGTGCACAGAGCTGTTTTAAATGCCAGAACAACGTACTTTGCCGTAAAGCTTGCGCAAGTCGAGGCCCACGCCTCTCCAGAGCGGCTCAAGGTTGGCGCCACGGTGCTTGTGAAGCTTGCCAACGGCCTCAAAGAAGAGGCGCAGGTAAAAGTAGTAGGGTACAAGAAGCGCTCGATTGCCGTTGCGCAGCACCTCATTCAGGCGGCGGTAAAAGGCCGAGGCCTGCGTGTACAGGTTAATGACGGCAATCTCATCGACGCTGAGAATGGCGTCGTTCTGTTCCTTAGCATACTGCAAAGAAGAGTCAATGGCATACTGTGCAGACGGCAGCGCTTGAATGATGGCTGCCATCACCGTCGCAAACGGAGGCACTGGCATGTCCATGATTCCAGTGACGGGCGCCAGCTGCTCGTCCTTTTGTGCAACATCCTGCAGACGCTCGAGATACATTTTGTGCAGATCTGTTGCGGGTAAATTGTGGGGCATGTTGCCACGGTGAGGACTTGAGATGATACGAACCTGCCGTTAACGTGAAAGCAGAAACAAAGATACGAACCGACTGTGGTGGAGACAAAGTCGCCCATGCGGTCCATGTGCACGGCGTCCAAGCCTAGTGCTGCCTTCCAACCCTGTCCGATCCAAATCGTCATGAGCAAAGACGGGGCAGATCTGATCCTACCGCGAGTTTCGGTTTGGTTGATCCTGGCGGCGGAGTTACCTCGGTCGGAAGCCAATCAAACGGCTTGTATTGCAGCGACTCGAGCGCGTCATTAATGTCCGCAAAGTGTGTTCCCTGACAAAAGGCATCCCCCATGGCTGCGGGATTGCAGTGGTCGAGCTGGACCACCTGTCGAGAAGGCAGGAGAAGAACACTGAGGTTAAGATGGCCAGGGTGAAAGCCGAGAATGCCTTGATGGCAGTGCAGGCGCAGAGAGACGGTTGAGAGCGGCAAACCTGGCAATCTGGATACTTGAGCGCAAGTTGGTCGACAATCTTCCGGAGGGCCTTGGCGTGCGAACCCCACCAAGCGAAAATGACGCCTTCCTTCTTTTCCGCCTTTTCCGCCATGATGCTCTAGGTGGCGGCGCAAGATGCGGCGGCTTAAGAAACGGGTGCAAGACGGCAACCGATAACTGCACGTGCGTGTTTGGCTGGCACCGGGCACCGGGCAGCAGTAGGGGCCGGCCGTACCTCAACGATACGAGCCACAATGGGCTTCCAAAAGGTTGAGTGCTTGGATGTCGCCATGGCCTTATCTGTGCTTGAGGTAAGGCCCGCGTTGAGGAGAAGGCAACCCTGGGCTAGCATGGCTTGAAACCATTGGTGTGGTGAGACGACCTTTTGTTTCTTGAAGAGGGTGCGCAGCTCGGCCACAGTTGTGGCCTTGGGAACGTCAAACTTCCACATGGATGCGGATTTCATAATGCAACGCATGCTGGTCACCGAGCCAAAGCGCTTGTCTTCCCACTGCGTAAAAGTGTTGTCTAGCATGGCCACGCTGTGCAACGGGCGAAAACAGGGCAGGGATCAACGCCACATCAGATGCCGAGCCCAAGGCAGTGTTTCTGGCGTGCGCTTTGTTTGGGTGTGTGTGCAGGTCCAAGCAAGCAAAGGGTTCATTTTCTTTTTTGCACACACGCCAAACGTGGACGTGTTGCCATCCTGCAGTAAGATCGCCGTACGCAGAACGGACCCAGTGGCGCTCTCCACGCGGGGGTACGGTGTTTGACCGAAGATGATGACCTTCCAATTTCCCGGTGCATTTGCCTTGAGCGCCTGGAAGGTGAGCTCGCGGACCGGAACGATGCTGCTTGCCCGCCCCTTGCCCAGAAAGTCCTGCACGCTGGGTTGAGAGCGGATCGTGCTCTCGAGCAACGGCAGCCACGCCTCGCCCCCATCGTTGAACAAGGCGGGTAGATCTAGGTCATCTGCTGCCACCGCAGTACATGACGATCGTGTTTTCCGCGAGGGTGCGTCCCCATGAGAGCGTAAGGCAAAAGCGAATCTAGGCCACAAAACAAGCGCGCCAAGTCGAGAAAGCCAGGCACATCTTACCGGCCGCGGCCGACACCTTGGCCTTTTTGGGCGCCTGTTCGCCCTGCTTCGTCTTGCTCGCCATGATCCCCCGATCCCACTGTGTCGGATCCACTTGCTGCTGGAGAAAATGCCCCGCCCCCGTGAAATTATTGATTTCTTGTTGAGACAGGAATGCGGAACATCGTCGACAAGTTGAAACAAGTTTGGGGCCAAGTTTAGAAAAAGAGTTTTTTGCTATTGCCAGACACAGACAGACAGACAGACAGACAGAGACAGACATAGACACACAGACACACAGACACATGGTCCATGCCTGGACGAACAACCAACCACGGCATCAACACACTACACGGCTTCCACGAGCTTGCTGCCACGACGAGAAGTGCGGCGAGCAAAAAACCGCATCGGGAGGTCATCCGAGGCGTGTAGCACAGGTGGTTTGTAGACAACGCGCATCGTGGCGCGATCTCCAAGGTACTCCATGTCCAATCGTCGAAGTAAGTGTGACACCACCACCTGCAGTTCTGCAATGGCAAAGTATTTGCCCAGACAATATCGACGACCCTTGCCAAAGGGAAAGTACTGAAACGGGTTTTGCTCCACCTCACCGCCCGGCGCAAACCGAGCCGGACGAAACACCTACACAGGACAGCACAGGCACTTTGAGTCGGGAGCCCAGTGGACAAATAGACGGGGGCCATGTTCGCCAGGCATCAGACAACCACCCACCTCCGGCTCAGCCCAGTACTCGGGGTTGCGATGAACGGCTGACATCATGGAGAGCACCGGCGTGCCAGGCGACACAACCAAATCACCAATCTAACCATCAGCCGCCAAAGACCGAATGAGATCGGGCCAGCTCATGTGCCGCAGATCTCAAGCTCCCATGCCTTGCCTCCCCTCTCTGAGCCCGTGTTCCAAGCACCAGCTTCACGGAGCCCTCCATCTGGCGTTTCATCTTTCCATTTGCCTGCGCAAAAGATGGCCAATAACAGTTCCCTAGCGCTTCCACGTGCCTGGGTCGTGTGCAGAGGACGGCGCGATGGAAAGCCACCCAAGGGTTCGTGGAGCCGCAGGGCCTCGTGGATGGCGTTTGTGAGCTGTGGGACGAGCTTGCTCAAGTCTCCAGGCTGCTCCAGTGCCTCCAAGTCGAGCGCCGCATTCTCGGCCCGAAGCTTGGCCAGCTCCTGCCGAAAATATCACACAACGGTCCGGGTTATGGGGTTCAAAAGTGATGTGAGGTCCTCTTGTTCACGCGGAATAAATGATGTTTTTTTTTTTTCTTGGGGGAAGCGGGTTCAATCTGACCTTTGGGTTCACAGCCAACTCGTAGAGGAGCCAGCCCAGAGTCGTGGCCGTGGTTTCCGTGCCCGCAGCCAAAAGTAGCAAAAGGTTATCCCGCATGGCTGCATCGTCCAGCCTTGATCGATCATCCTCCTCACCATTTGCCTCTAGGATAAGATCGATCAACTTGATTTGACCATCATCCTGCTCACCACTTCGTCGACGCGCCACCGCCTGGTCTACCAGGCCATAGAGTCGCTCAAAGCCTGTTTCCAATCGCTGCGTATCTGTCAGGACGTGGCGCAGCACTGGAATCTGGGTTCGCATACCCCCAGCCACCACACAACGGAAAAGGGCAAATGAAGGCAGGCCAAAAGGGGCTTGGGTTAGTTCACCTCAAGGTCAGACAAGCAGGCAGGCAGGCAGGCAGGCAGGCACGCAGGCTTCTGGCGTGTGCTGTCAGCCCCATTGCACCGATGGGCCACAACTGACCTGGTGGGCGAAATTGGTGAATTCATTTGTCATGTAGATAAACTCCTGGGCCATGAGATCTTGCTCGTCAGGTCTGCCACACCAGTGTACACAAACCTGAGCTCAAGGGGCGTGCACACACACGAAGAGAGCCAGAAAGGCCAGCATCACGAACATACCGCAACGTATTGCCAAAAGCTGTCTCGATGATGACGCTCAGGGTCATCTTTCCCAGCCAGTGACCCAGTTTGACCGAACCCTCTGTGCCACGTCACGATGCAGAAACTTAGCAAGGTCCTTGGCGCGCCCGGCAGCAAAGCACGCAAAACGCAAGCCGCAAAGGTCGGGCCGCTTGCGCCTGCAGACGCACCAGCTTGACTGAGCTCCAATAGTGAATGGGCCAGGCGTTCGCCACGATTGGCAAAGGTCGACCGAAAGCCCACCAGTTTATCGGGACTGAAAGCCTTGTACAAGATGCGATGTTGACGGCGCCATTCCTCGCCGTTTGCATTGATAATGCTCTATACATGTGAGCGTGAGAATAGCGGGCGTTTCCAGGCCGCCACCCAGCCGCCACCCACAGCATTCCGATCTTGCTACAAAACCCACCTGACCAATGAACCGGTTGAAGAGGGCAAAGCTCGAGTTATCCCGTGTGTAGTTGAGGTCATTATCCGTGAGCAGCTGCTTAATGTCCTCAGGGCGCGTGAGGACCACGTTGGGCTCATACGCAAACCACAGAACAAAAGCCCCAAATCTACCGACGAGAAGAGGGGCGGAGGGTCCATGGGCATACGGGGTGAAAGATGTATAAACTCCCAGTGCGAATGGCTTGAACTGCAAGCAGCAAGTCGCAAGAGGTGCAATCGTACCCCTTGTTCAGGTCCATGAGGTGCTGCATCGTTCCGTGATATCTCTGGCAAACGTGGATGAAGGGTGGCGGCAGCGACATATAAAGGTGAGCGAAAAACGCATGACGAATGTCCGGCTTGCAGGCTCAGGATCTAACCTGCATCAACGCGGTAAACGAGCCAGCCAGAGGGCTCCAGGGCTGAACCTTGAGGTACGTTCGAAGCCTAAACGCGCCGCGCAAGTCGTGACAACAAGCAGTGGCACGCGCCTCTGATGGTCGCCGAAAGATTGACGTAAACGCCCTGTTGTTGCCAGCAAAAGCACACCTACCGGGCATTGTAAACTTGTCTAACACGATGCCATTGACGAAGATCAGGCAGGAACGGGTAGAGCAGGAGCAGGGGCACCAGGACCACCCCTGCCACCACCACCAACGCCACAGCCATCCACATGTCCGATCCTCTGGTGAAAAAGCCCAAAAGCAAGTCCGACACAAAAGCAAAGCAGTTCCCTTAAGAAAGCATCGCACGCACCAACGAGTAAAGGCAAAGAGACTGGTTTTGTCAGATACTTTTTTACTTTTTTCTTTTTTTTTATTGTTTTGGCGGGAAATGGGGAGGATGAATTGTCGACAACAGGGGTGTGTAGCATTTGCGTTTGGGTGACAAGGCGAGAAGGGTGTGGAAAAGGTTTGCCGGCTGATTGCTTGGAGGGGCGTTCAGGAGCGGTGGCGGTCATGGCGGGTTTGATCCCAGAGGAGATGAAGGGCGATGGATTGGGATCGACGTCTGCGGCCGCTGCACAGGGGGCGGGCTCCACGCTGGCTGGGTCGTCGTCGCGGAAAGGGGGGGACGATTTTAGGGACGATCCTCAGGAACTGGTGCAGAGCGTTGTTGACGGCTGGAATAAGCTACGCGGCCTTCTCAGCCAGGTGTGGCAATACTAACAGCAAAATCCAAATGCAAGGGGCTTGAGCCTGGAGCTTATTTACCACCCGGCTGAGCCATGCTTCCTCTCCCTCCTGTGTGTGTGCGTGCAGGCAGATTCCAGACTCGCCATTCAAGATCAGGCGTGGCAAGCGCTGCATGGCCGACACCAGGCCCTACTCGAGCAGTATACGCAGCAAAGCCATGCACTCGAAGTGAGAAGCTGGTCAATCATCGTTCACTTTCTTGCGAGCTCACCAGTCGTGATGGACTAGGCGCTACGCGACGAACAAAAGGCCGAGCGCGCTTGCGCCCACGATGAACTGGAGCAGTTAAACACACAGCTGACCGAGGCAGCCGCTGCACACAGCTGTGAATTGGTCAGTCATCAATTTTTTCACTCTTCTTCACGCTCTTTGGCCTTTCTCCTTCGCTCTGTGTCTTCGTCTTGCCTCTGCCTCCTTTTCTATTTTCGCTCGACATGAACTGCCCATGACAATGCAGGAGGATCAACGCGAAACGCTCAAATCAACAGCTCAAGCTCTCGCCATTCAGGAAGGCGAAAATGTACGTTGCTACGATCAGCAGGGACATCTGGGCGAAGCTAAGGTGTGCCGGGCCCCACAAGTGATTCCGGCATCTCATCGCTTCTTGGCCCTGCCATGCTCGGTAGAGTGCCCTCTTGGAGGAGCTTGAAGATCAAAAAGCCCTGATTGCCGAGCATGAGGACCGTCAACAGCAAGTTACC
Organism: Monosiga brevicollis MX1; assembly: GCF_000002865.3. Classification (NCBI taxonomy): domain Eukaryota; class Choanoflagellata; order Craspedida; family Salpingoecidae; genus Monosiga; species Monosiga brevicollis. Next base: position 496,476 of record NW_001865065.1, read on the forward strand.
CAGAGGCAAGAACAGCTTGAAGCAGCCCTTCGTCTTGCTACCGAGGAGCGCCACGCGCTCGCCCACGAAGTGCAGGCCGCCCATAAACTCGGTGCCAAGGTCCACTTTGCACTGGATAGAGATTCTACTTGCCCCTCCAAACATGCCTTGGCGTCAGCCCAAGACTTTATTATTGCTGTCTGTTGCGCTTCCTCCTCTCGTCCTGGCAGGCGCAGGAACAAGGCAGCCAGACACGGGCGGCGGTGCATGCGGTTGCTGCACAAGCCGAGGCAATCTTGCAAAGCCTGAGTCATGCCTCGTCTGGTCCAGACACTTCAACCGCCCTTGACATGCCCGAGCATCCACAAGTTCGTTTCCCCTCAAAACATGCACACTTGAATCGCAGCTTCAGTTGGGTCGCCGTCCGCTGGCAGCAAGCTCAACCTGAGCCGCCGCGTGTCGTTTTCCGTCGGACTCTTCTCGCACAGAGCGTAGCTAGTCAAGAATGGCATCGGGCCGAGGCCCAGAGCACTCGCCTGTTGGAACAGCTAAACAGTGAGCGGCAGCAAAAGGCCGACTTGGAACAGACTCTTGCCGAAGTTGGACAGCGCCTGGCTGAGCTACGCGAGACGGCGGCTGATGCCCTCAAGCTGGAGGCTGAGCGAACCCGTTGGCAAGTGGCCCATGGCGAGCTTGAGCATGAGCTCGCACAGACCGAGTCAAAACTACACAAGCAACGCGAGCAAGCGTTGAGCGAGCGCGCTCAACTCGAGTAAGCGTGTGTGCGCGCGCGCGCGCGCGCGTGTGTGTGTGTGTGTGTGTGCGCGCGCGCGAGCCTTGACGTGCTTCCAGCCCGACCTAAAAGGCAACGCTTTGCCCACTATTCCATCACTGGCTGGCCACAGGTCTGCAACACGTCTGGTAGAACAGCAGCTGACAACACAAGGCGATGCGCTGACTGCTTGTCAAAGCCGGCTCGCGGCACGAGACGAGGAGCTTCAAGAAGCCACTCGGAAACTTGAGGGTGCGTGTCGTGTCCCCACAACCGACCATGCGTTGAAAAGTAACTGGCGGGATGCTTTAAGATCTTTACTGTGGTACCGAATACTTAGAGCTGGAGGTGGAGCTCAAAAGCCGACGCCAGCGCGAGGATGTGCTAGAGGAGCAGGTCCAGAGCACGTCCCATTGCCTACAAATGCAAGTGCAAGAGCGCACACAGCAAGAGTATGTGCCGATGGCAAGCTGACCCCGTCGTTTGCACGCGGGTGTTTCAGACAAAGTTTATCATTGTTGTTTGATGGTTGTTGTTGAGTAGGCATGCGGCAACAGATGCTGCACACGCACTCGAGACACTGGGCCAGGATCGAGATCGTTGGCACCGCAAGGTGTGACACTTCTGTGATTGCACTTCAAGCGTCCGTTGCGGCTTGATCTTCGTTGCTTCTGCTGATCAAAAACTGATGCGGCTGGTGTGGTGACGGGGTGACGGGGCGATGGCGCAATGTCGCAGTATCTGAAGCAAACGGAGGAGCTCAAGATGGCACGGCAACAGGCAGCAGTGCTGCACCGCGAGTTGGCAGCTGCCCGGCGTGATCTTCACCAGTGCAAGGTGGGGCACCGACGACCGTGCCTTTCGAAGACACACATGTAGCTCATCGTGGGGTCCCGGACGCATAGGAGCAAGCACTTCAAAATCTGCAGCGGTGTCAGAAAGCCGAGGCGCAGATACGACAGGAACAGGTTGCAGCCCGCAGTGCTCTGACCGAGACCAATAGACTGCGCCGCCAGCTTGCCCGGCATACGGTAGGATGTGTCGACCCCTGAGCCCTGACGTCCTTTGCGAGATGCGTGGTTGGGTGCGTCACTCATCGCGGTGATACGTGGCAGCGACGGCCATTACAGGGACGCCTGGGGTTGCTCAACCCAACAGCGGGAGGTGGTGAGAAGAGGGGTGACCAGAACGCGGGCGCCTCAACAAGTGACCCCGCGTGTGTCGTGTCCACCAAAGAGTATGACTACTGCAGTCCCCCACCAACACCACCGCGCCCAGCACCCAGCTCGCACCCGCAAGGAGAGGTCCAGGCAGCAACAGAAGAAGTGACACCGGCAAAGGCTGTCGTCCCAAAGACGGCAGAGGCAAAGTCGGTGGGGGTGCTGGCAAGCAGTGGCAAGACTAAGCACATGGCACGAGTCTCATTTGATGAAGGGCAGCTGGAATCTGAGTCGGACGGTGACTCTGGTGACACGGTGCCCAAGCGCGCGGCGCTGACGGAGGTGCTGGCGCCCAAAGAAGTTACTTGCATTGATCCCCGTGACGTGAGTGTTTCGCGTAATTGTACTCGGAGGAGAAAGCACAAGTGTTTGGGTAAAGTGTTGCGTTTCACGTCTTGAGTTTAAGTGTCTGGGCTGCGTTGGTCTGTGTGCTTGGCAGCGGCCGGCCGGGGCACCGCGGCCCGAAGAGTACTTTCCGACGCCCGAGGGTCAAGACTTTTCCTTCAAGGTGTGCCACCCTCTGCTTGATTGTATAGCCCAAGGCCGCTTTGATTTCGCCATGTTCTGGGGGAGAAGTCTTTCAGGGCCTCACAGACGCGCACGTGCTATTGTCCACATTACTGGGCTGGCTTTTGACTGGGTAGGCATTCTTCGACGCCAGTGTAGCAGCCGATCAGGAGTGGCGTGATCGTCAAGAAACAGGCCACGTCTTGCCGGAGGAAGAGGTGCTGGAAACGGGGCCACCCCCGGCCGGGCTGTCCCAAGATGCAAGTTGATTGTGCGCTGCTCGACGCCAAAGCCATTTGTCAGCATGCGTGTCAAGGTAGAGAGGTCTGGAGTTGAAGTGTAGTCCAGTGATCCTCCAGTCAAACAAAGTGATGACATTCTTACACAAGAGCTAGACCCTTCTTTGTCAACCCCATGTGGAGCCACCGATGCAATGCAAAACGTGATCGTCATCACAAGGATTGGCTGCCTGATTGCCTGGTTGCGGCGCATGCTCCAACCAAGCCGGTCATGCTCAGTGAAGGGGGATGGGTTCGGGGGAGGTGCCCGCGCATGCCTTGATGGCGATGGGAAAGGGCCAAAGAGTCAGTTGCGTGGAAGGGAACGTGCTCACGCATGCGCTCGAAAAGGTCCGCTGGAAGGAGGACAGCCTTGGGCGGTTGCCGCCAAAGAACTTGGGATGGGTTCAGTGGAGTCGCTGGCCCGATTCTGGCAGCAGCCCGGAACGGGACACAGACCAATGAAGGGAGGCCCCATAGCCGATCAACCCGGCCCCTCACACTCCGACCCTCAAGCCTTACTCGATCGAATTTTCTTCTTCCACTTGCTTCTTCTTCCACTGACTGGCTGATGATCACATACACACACGTTGAAAGCACTCCAAACGAACAAAAGAATGAGAGACTTTTCTCTTGTGTGACAAAAGAGACAGAGATGAGATGAATTGGTGAGAAAGGAGAAAGAGAAAGGCATAAGCAGAGGAAGAGAAGAAAAGGAGGTGTCACGCGCATGTGTCGTCCCTCCAAGAAATTCGCTGTTGTTTCTTGCTTTCGGTTCTACTCTCTCTCTCTCTCTCTCTCTCTTAAAGTGTGTGTAGTGACTGACACGCGTGTTGTTTCGTATTTTACAGCGTTTCCCATTGATCTCGTGTTGTGTGTGTGTGGGCGCTTGTTGGGGTGTATGCGCTGCTGAGACAGACAACGCTTGCTGCTGCTGCTGGTGGTGGTGGTGGTGGTGCTGCTGCTGCTGCGGATCGTCGTAGCTAAACGGCTTTGCTGCTTGCGGCCTTCTTCTTGGCCGTTGCTTGCCTGCTTCTCGTCGTGTTTGGTGGAACTGGCATTCGGTGAGTTGCGGCGATGCCATTTGGGGTGATGAACAGCATCATGGAGCAGCCAGAGGCCTCCTTGTCGCACCGTGCGCGCTCGCGCGACACTGGTTTGCATCTTTCCGCCCTTTCTAGTTCGTGGGTGGACCTTCATCGTGCCTCGCTCACGTTTTCTTTTGGCTGCCCCCTCTCTTCTGCATCTTTCTGTCGCATCTCTCTGCTTGCTTGACGGGGCTTCAGGTTGGTCATCATCCATGTGCTCTGTCCCTCCTCGCTGACTTTTCATTCTCACTCTTGCCACCCATCCGTGATCATGTTTATGTTAGTGTCCAGCGCCATGCTCGAGTACATTCTTTACGCCGTTGGCGGCTTTGTCGCCCTCTGCATCGGCCTCGTGATGTACTCGCTCGTGCCCAACCCCATGGGCTACTTTCGCATGCGCCGCGTCTTCAACACCAAGTGCGTATAATGGATTGGCAGACAACCGCCTGTGTCGTGACCGCTGTTGACCTGTTTTTCTCGACCAGGCGTACACTCAGCCGTGTGGTTCCCACCCTGTCGCTTTTAGGCTCCAAGAATATCTTAAGGTGCCCTTGTGGCGTCCCATGGATGGTAGCTTTCACGAAATGCAAACGGTGCGGTCCTTTTTTTTTTTTTTTTTTTCCCTTGCGCGCGCCGCCGAATATATCTGCTGCCCATTTTGTTTGCAACCATTCTTGATGCCGAACAACACTTGCGCTCGTAGGATTTGATTGGCTTTTTCAAGCGCCAGCTTGACTATGGCAACTTGTACGTTTCCCAGCCTCTTCATGGGCGCTTCTGTGGCATCCCCGTCCTCATCAGTGATTTGCTCTTCTCAGGTTTGGCGTGATCCCTTTGTGGTACGTCTTTGATCCCAACCTCATCTTGACCAAGCCCGAGGACATGAAGCAAGTGCTATTTGGCGATGATCTTCAGTATTACCGTGACAACACCTGCTTTTACGTCATGCACATGGTGCTGGGCAAGGTTAGAGTCAGACCCTTGTTTGTCCATCATCAAGGCATGGCAACCCTCCTCCACATGTCACACCCCTTCCCTCCAAACCCATTTTACATGCCCCATCTGTAACCCAAAATAGGGCATCATCAACGTCGGTGGCATGGAATGGCGCAACCAGCACCGCATCCTCTACAAGGCCTTTGCTCCCGACAACCTGATGTACTTCCGCCCAGCCTTTGCCGCTCGTGCTCGCAAGATGGTCGATACCTTCAAGGCACACGCTCAATCTGGCGAGCCCATCGATTTGCTCAAGACCATGAACGAGATTACTCTCGGCGTGATGATTGATACCGCTTTTGGCAACACTCTCTCGTACGTGACCATCTCTCGTTCTCTCCTTCCCCGTTGACGTACTGCCGCTCAATTCGGTATACACCACGTCCTTGCCTTGTGCGCTCGATCGATGTGCTGATGAATGGTGCATTTTCCTTTTACCCGCTAGTCACGAGGAGCAGAGTGAAATGCGCCATCACCTCATGTATGTCATCAAGCAAACGACCAACTTTGTGCATCAAGTGCCTCTCCTGCGTTACATCTTCGCCGATCACACCCAGCTCAAGCGCCGTTTGGGCGAGATGCATTCACTTGTCGAGACCTCCTTGATCCGTCGTCGTGAAGGCAAGAGCTTTGGCGAAGTGTGCGAAGTCAAGCGGTGCGTCAGCCGCCATTCCGCCTGCTCTGTCGTTGCCAAGTACCGGTGCATGGGACAGTTGTGTGGAGCTGGGCGAAGTGTGCCGTTTTGCTCATGCGTACCACGAATGCCCATGTCGACAGTCACATGATTGATTTGATTATCGAAGCCAACCACAGCGAGTCAGAGGATGGTTACCGCATGTCTGACGAGGTGATGCGTGATAACATGATCTCCCTCATGGCCGCGGGCACTGAGACCACGGCCACGGCCATGACTTGGACCCTGTACTTTCTCGACAAGTATCCCGAGGTTTGTTAGACCCTTCCATTCGTTCCCACCTGACCTGCAGCACAAGCCGTGCCAAGTACCTCGTGCAAAAGCCTTTTTTTTTATTTTTTTTTTATTTTTTATTATTATTTTTGAATCGGCTAACCCCCATAACTCGGTGTTGCACTCATGCCCTTGATCCGACAATGGGGCCTGCGCTTGTGCAGGTGTACCGGAAGGTGCGCGAGGAGAACATGAACATTGATCTGGAACACTTGGCCGAGCCTGGTGATCTGACCAAGATTGTGCCGTATTTGACTCAAGTTATTCAAGAGTCCATGCGCATGTGCAGCCCGCTGGGCAACATCCCCGGTCGACGCCCTTTCAAGGACATGCAAGTTGGCGATCTCGTCGTCCCTGCCCACGTTCCCATGCTCACCTTTGCCCACCAAATCCATCACAACCCTCAAATCTGGGACGCTCCCGAGGTACGGAAACGCGTGCAAGTTTGTTGGGATCGGAGGCGTCATAGACTGGGTACGTCTTGTTTCGCGCACCCACTCATGGTTTGCTTTGGTGACACACTACCTTTCTGTTTCCGTCAGGAGTTCCGTCCTGAACGCTTTGCTAAGGACGGCGAGGCCTCTCGCGACCGCCTTCGCTTCCAGCCCTTTGGTACTGGCCGAAGGTATTGCCTGGGCAAGTACATGGCCATGGCTGAGATGCAGGTACGTCATCAGCGGTTTCATCTCCTTTCTGTCCCTCGAGGCCTTGACCTGAGCGAACGAACGTCTCGACTCGTGTGTAACAACGTGTGCTGGGTGTTGTTTTTTTGCTTGCAGGTCGTGCTGTCGCACATGGTACGCGATTTGCGCTTTGAGTACGCTGGAACAGCGGAAGGCATTACGCCCGCTTTCCGCCCACCAACGATCCAGCCCCGCGATGGCATGCCCATGCACATTAAGCTTGCATAAATTACCAAGAGCTGCACGCTGGATCTCCGTTGAGATCTGTCAAAGCATAGATGGAGAAGCAACGATGGACATACCAGCATCGCTGCCTTTGCAACGCGGTTTGGCAGGGCATGGCGCGTATTTAGACACGCTGTTGCGCTTGCCGCTCAAACCAATTGCGGTACCACCACACCACTCTGGTATATTGAGTGAGTGTGCATGTGTGTTATTGTATCACCATCGTTGCTGATGTTGTCGGTTGTTGGTCGTGCTTGCTCGCCTTGCCAATACCGGCATCCGGAATCCGACTTTGGCCGTGGCGCTGCCAGATCGCTTTGCTCCTTGTTCTTGTATTGTTTCTGCTTGTGCAATGTTCGTCGGAAGTCCCCTCGATCAGGATTGATCCCGGATGGCAAAGCACTGCTCCGTCATCCATCCCAAAGCCTTAGCCTGCCAGCCTGTTGTTTTTATATCCCCCCCCACCTTGTGATCCCATGAATTGAACCCACCAAAGAAATGAACGTGCTGCAAGTTTTTGTGGGAAGGACACGAAGAAAAAGAAATGTCAGACGCTTTACACACACATGTCATCTTTTTTCAAAAAAAAAAAACCTGCATCATGTGGCAGGCAGGAGGGACTGTGCGGCGAATGGTGATGGCTGTGCTCTTGCCGGTGGCGCGGCATCGGCGGGGTGACATGGGGTCATGCTCGCGAGCAATGGTGAGTCGGGAGTTGGTTGACTTGCGCAGGAAGAGTACCAAGTCACGACGGCCGCGAGAACCAGACGCTGCCGTTGTTGCGCGTATCCGGGAGGTCTTGCTGGAGCAGAGCCCGTCGGGCGAGGCGGCGGGCCAAACGAGCACCCACCCGTCACCGTCAAGTGCCGATGAGGAAGCCATGGATCAAACGAACGGATTTGCCACCGAACCTGCCAGCAGCGCGCTTGGGCTGGCAGGTCCCCACGCTTCCGAAGCATCGATAGAAGCCAGCCATCTATTTTTACCAGACCAGCGCGAGCCCGACCAGCCGCCAGATGCCAGGATGTTGCGCGTGGCAGTCATTGGTGTTCCCAACGTGGGCAAGTCAACACTCATCAATGCCATTGTTGGAACCAAGGTGCGTGATGACTTGCAGCCTGTTTTCACGTGATGCATAATACCTTCATCTTTGGGTGTGTACACGGTCACGGAATTTCCTGTTGAACTGGTGTATTTTTGGCAGACTGCCGCTGTTTCTCCCAAAGCACACACCACCCGCTACAATGCACGGGCCGTATGGACTCATGGCAACACGCAGACAGTGAGTACCTTTACCCATTGGTCATGCGTTAAGTGAGGCACCAGGCTGACGGCAACGTGCAGGTTTTCCTCGATACCCCAGGCATCGTGTCTTTTCAAGAGGGCCGCCGCCTTCGCGTTCCACGCTCAGTGGTGGTGGATGCGAAAAATTCGCTGTTCGAGGCTGACGTCGCCGTCACCTTGGTTGACGACCGTCATGTCAATGACCGCCCTTGGTGCGCACGCAGCCCGACTGCGCCCCCCCTCAAAGTTTTAGCTCGCCATGCACCCGTATCTTGTCCACTTGGCTCGTCCTTCATGCTGATGGTTGCTTTCTATTTGTGCCTGCCTCTGCAAACCGTGCAGGTGGCGCCACCATATCAATCCATTGTCCCTGCTTCCACAACAAGACGAGCTGTTGAGGCAGGTCCCCAATGTCCTTGTCATCAATAAGGTTTGTGGGTCCTTTGGGTTTGGCTGACCCGTCTACGCCCGTGCCTTTTCCGCATGTGCTTCGCGCTCATTTGGCCCTCGTTACCCCTCGCTTCCTCCTTGACTCTGGATGCTGCTTGCCTCTTGCTGTTGAGAAAACAGACGGATCTATTGGATCCCAAGCTAGTCGAAGAGTTTTTAGTTTTTGCGGCATCGGCCACCCTCCCGGATTCCAACCAGGCGCGCTTTGAGGCCATTTATCCAATGGCTGCGCGGGCACTCAAGGGACTCGAGGTCTTTCAGGTCTGTTTGAGCATGCGGCTCCACATTTGAGATTGACAACGATGATACTCACGGCTGTTTCCACTGGTAATAGGAGGACTTGCTGGCGCGTAGCAAGCCAGGAGATTGGGAGTTTCATTCATCGCAAGCTTCAGAGCAGAGTTTGGGGGCTCTGATCCTTGAGACACTGCGCGAACAGGTACAATGCTAATGTTTTTTTGCTCTCTGATAGAGCTGTTTGACTTTTTTAAGTTAATCCTTCATCCCTGCTTGAACGGTGTACCCGGTGGCAGTTTTATGTGCACTTGAATAAGGAGCTGCCTTACACTTTAAAACAGGTTTGCTGCGCCACAACCAGTTGTAAAGAGGAAGGGGTAGCAAACGGCAGTCTCGAGCCAAGAGCAGCTCGTTTGAGCATGGGACATTAATCATTGATACGCAAACCCTCTTGTGATTTTCTGCTTCTTGCGGCAGCGGATTGAGGAAGTCTCTCAAGTGGATGGTCAACTCAACGTCCTCATCCAAGTGACGACGCGATCTCAATCTCAATTGGTACGTTGGTGGTGGTGGTTGGAGCTGGAATGCGTGCTTTACCCAAGCGATAGTCAGCTCGTCAGCCGATCAAGGGGATCAAGGCGATGATGGTTGGGGGGTGGGGGACGAAGGGCCTCATTTGTGCTGCTCTGCCATGTTTGCTACTTTGCTGCCGGACTGGTAGCGTATCGTGATTGGCAAGCAAGGCGCCATGCTTCGTCGCATGGTCCAGGCAGCGGAGGTGAGACTAAATCGCCTGTCAACAGCTGGTTATGAGTGACACTCATCCATATGGTGTATCCACAGGCACGGTTGCGAGATCAAACCGGCAAGTCTATAACTCTGCGTGTCAAGCTGGCAGTGGCCAGTCATCCCAAGTAACGCTGGCCATCCCTACTGTCCACTGGCTTTTTTTCGCATTGCATTGAGTCACACGAGACACGCAGAAATACCCCCCCAAAAAAAGCGCCCAACAAGGCAGTCACCCTCCCGCTCCTCTCCCTCTTCTGGTTATTGTGAGGGCAATACAAAAACACATTCGCCGATGCGATGAGGCGGGACAAAGGAGACGCAACTCAAGCCACACATAAAAGACTTCCTTTGGGCAAAACGGAGTGGATGATGTGATGCTGTTCTGGGAACACCACAACGAGTCGGCAGCGAGCGAAGAGGCACGACGTTGAAAAGTCACGGTCTCTTTTCAGACAGGCATAGAGAGAGCGGGCAAAGAGTCAGAGTCGGAAAGAGATCAGAGTAGAGATCAATCGAATTCACACACACGCAGACGCAGCAAGAGTTTGGCCGCTGCCAAGCTCTTCACCCTCTCATGCATCAAGGGTTGATTGTGCGTCATGGTCGCACAGCAGGACAAGCGCAGATGGCTTTAGCATGACCTCCTTCACCCTTTGCGGATAGTTCAATGAAGCTTTCCCAACTTCCAACTCCGACGCCAACGCTGCCGTTTGGCCTCGACGTGCACCGACGTTGCTTGGAGCGGAGCCTGCGTGAATGTCGTGTGTGACCCGCCAGTAGTTTATGAATACATTTTTGAAGATTTTGAAGATTCATTGGCAAGAGCAAAGAAAGTTTATGTTGCAAAAATACCAGTTAAAGACGATACCGTTAGAGAAGGAGCACGTGTGTGGGTGGAGGTCCCAAAGGTGTGTGACATCGGTGCAAATGTCAGCAACATCGCGTTATGTGCTGTCATTGCAACAGATGTGTATGTGTGGTTGTTGAACACTGTTTCCAGCTTGATATTGAACACGTGTGTATGGGGACTCTCTTTCAAGAAGTTGGCGATTGCGCAGTTTGTTGCATTTTTCTCTCTCGCCGTGCGACGCTAACGTCTCTCTCTCTCACTCACAAACACACACGCTGTGCTGGACGTGATTTTGAGTCGCACGCCGTCTTCGTCTTCCTTTGAGGGGGCCTGTGAAGTGTAGAAGGATTGGAGGACACATGGGCAGGGGCTCCTGTTGAGCTGGCATTGCGTGTTCGCCGTGCCCTCAGCCGCCTGCTTGTGCTGCGGGCACCTGCCAATCAAGTTGGTCGCGTGACACCAAGAGCATGGGTTCCAAACACGATGAGGACGAGCTCCTGTTCGAAGCTTCGCAGAGCTATCGGGAGGCCATGGGTCGCAGTGGTGCTGAGAAGCCAGCGGACTCTGCGTCACAGTCTGAGCCTGGAGCTGCATCCGCTCCGAGCGCCGAGCCATCACCATATGATGTCAGCAGCTTTTTTCAGCGCGTGACCTTCTCGTATGTTTCACCTCTTCTGCAGATTGGAGCCAAGCGGGAGCTGGCCTTTGATGACTTACCTGCGGTGGGTATGCGCCAGCCTCAATGGCCGTGCGTTTTCTTCATGACTTTGTCGCCTCCATCCTCCCTGCCCCACGCCCACCTTCGACTCAGCTTGACCCCTCCTGCCGGCAACACAAGCCTCATCAGCGAATATCATAAACAACGGGCCCTAGCACCGTGCTCCATTTCAGTCTGCAGCCAATCTCATCGCATTTTATCGCTCTCACCGTCTAGCTGGCTAAGCGGGATGCTTCCGAGCGCATTGTGAAGGGTTTACTACACCACTGGCGCCAGCTCCAGGCCGAGACAGGTCATCCAACCCTCCTGCGCGCTGCAGCTCGCTTCTACCGCAAGGAGATCTGGTGGGGGGTCTGGTACACTCTGTGCGAGAGCGCTTTTGCTCTGATTCAGCCAGTACTCGTATTCTGGTTTGTGCAATGGCTTGAAGGGAACACCGATTACGGCAACGACTACGGCTGGGGCATTGTAATTGCCCTGGCTACGGCCAGCTTTATGCAAGCCATCACCCATCACCTGCTTTACTTTGAAACTATGCGCCTGGGTTGGAATATGCGCATTGGCATGACCGGGCTCGTGCATCATCATCTCCTCCAGCTCAAGCTCTCTGACATTCCAAAGTTTGGCCTTGGTGCCGTGACCAACCTCATTAGCACTGACGTGCTGCGTTTCGATCAAGCCGCCACCTCCATGCACTTTGGCTGGTCTGCCCCCATCGAAGTCGTCGTTGTCTGTGTTCTTGTCATTACTGAGGTTTGCTAACTTCCGTGCGTTTCTCCTCGGCGCGACCCTGCACATCTCTTGACCGCGCAGGTTCACAGCCATGCTCGTGTGTCCCTGCATAGGTGGGCTGGGGTGCTGGCTTCGCCGGCATTGGCGTGGTTCTATTAGCCATGGCCGTTTTGACGTTCTTCTCCAAGCGATTTGCCACCCGCCGTCGTAAAACTGCGGCCTTTACGGACGAACGCGTCAAGAGCACACAGGTTCGCTGAACCATCTCTTGCTGATCTTGTCTTTGTCGATCTTGAGTGTATAATATTTTTTTTTTTTTAAATTTTCATTTTATTTGATACTCTGCCTCTGTGCCGCTATTTCTGCCCTTGGTAGGAGGTGTTGAACGGCATTGGCACGGTCAAGGCATATACCTGGGAGCAAGCGTTTGGCGAACGAATCAACGGTCTTCGCAAGTTGGAGGCACGTTCAATTCTCAAGGCGCAGCGCATGAAAGCTATCAACTCCACCATGTACTTTGCCACTCCCATCATCGCGTCTCTGGTCACCTTTTCCGTATACAACGCGCAAGGTCGCACTTTCAGTGTAGCCCAGGTACCCTTTGACGAATGTTCTCCTCCTCCTCTGGCAGTCAAAAACCAAAGGTTGTATGGCGAGATATTGCCATATACCCTCTGACTTACTCCGTGGCCGTTCTAGGTGCTCTTCATCGTTGCCCTTTTTCAAGCCCTGCGCCTTTCCGTCGGCAAGCGATTTACAAGGCACGGCAATTGTGTTTGTCAAGGATAGAAAGAACCTTTTTTCTTCCAAAACCATGATACGTGTGTGAATGTGCACTTGACTCATAGCCCACTGCCTTTTGCGCTCGGATATGCCAACAGATTCATGGAATCCGTTCCGGAGTGCTTCGTTGCACTTCGTCGCATTGAGCAGTTTCTGGCCGTGGGGGACAATACAGCTCCTGTCGACATGACTGCGTCTGCATCACCGCCGCAGAGTGCTGTTCCAGCCGATGAGGCAACTGAAACTACTGATCTGTCTGCAGCAGGCACGGCCTTTGACTTTCGTGATGCCAAACTTGGTCACGGTCCATCTGACAATCCGACCTTTGTGCTGGAGATTGGCAACCTGCAAGTCCGTGCGAGCGAACTGGTTGGCATTGCCGGCCGTGTCGGAGAGGGTAAAACCACCTTCCTTGAAGGCATACTCGGCGAGGTTCACTGCATTGCTGGCTCCATTCATCATTGCGGTCATCAACTGGCCTACGCGGGCCAATCCCCCTGGATCTTTGCGGGCTCGCTGCGCGACAATATCCTCTTTGACACGCCATTTGAAGCAGCGCGGTATGCATCGGTGCTTGAAGCATGTGCCCTTGTTGCAGATATTGCGGCTCTCCCCAATGGTGAGGACACGGAGATTGGCGAGAAGGGCGTCAACCTGAGCGGTGGCCAAAAGGCTCGTGTGGCTCTGGCTCGGGCCTGCTACTCGCAGGCCCCAGTGGTGTTGCTAGACGACCCCCTGTCGGCCGTGGATGCACACGTGGCCGAACATCTTTTTGCACAAGCTATTGCCACCTTCTTGCAGGGCCGCACTGTGTTGCTTGTAACCCACCACCCACACTTTGTGGCTCGCTGCGACCGTGCCCTCTTGATCGAGGATCACACCGTCCGCGAGGTACCGGTTGCCGACTTTGCCAACGTGGCCTCCACCCTTACTGTCACATCGGGCTTGTTGGCCAACATCAAGGCAAGCCCGCCTGCCGACCCCGGCACGCCGAGTGATGATACAAGCATCAGCTCGGATGAAGGCGAGGCTGGTCAGAGCGCGGCAATCGCCACGGCAAAGAGCACCACCAACACGGCAGCTGGTGCCGACAAGTCAAAAAGTCCCCACCAGCTCGTGTTGGCGGAGGACCGCAAGTCTGGCGACGTTGGTTCGGGCACCTACTGGGTTGGTTGACTGGTCCTGGCATCGTGTTTTCATCTATATTTCCAAGCTTCTCACTTTCCACCTTGCACGCCATGACTCTCCTCACCTTTGCAGGCATATATGAAAGCCGGTGGCCTCCTGCTCGTGTTGCCGTCCCTCATGGGTTTTCTGTTCATGCAAGGCGGCCTCATGGTGTCGGATTGGTGGTTGCAGCGCTGGGCTCAGCAATCGGCCGAGGACCAAGACCGTGACAGCAACCTGCACATTTACTTGGGCCTCTCCTTGGGAACCACTGCTCTCGCCCTGTGCAACGGCATGCTCTTTTTCTCCGCCATCAATCGGGCCAACAGTTCTCTTCACGAGCAGGCGCTGGCACGCGTCATCGGCTGCCCCATGCATTTCTTCACCGCCAACCCGTTGGGTCGCATCATCAATCGCTTTGCCAGTGACTTGGGCCAGGTCGACGAGCTGCTACCAATCATTGTTTACGATACCCTCATGTTGGCGGCACAGGCCTTTGGCTCCATCGTGGTCGTGTGCATTGCCTTGCCATGGCTCATCATTGGCGTTCCATTTGTGGTCTGGTATCTTGCTCATGTTCGAGCGTACGTAACCAAGAGCCTGCGTGCCCTCAAGCGTTTAGAAGGCGTGACCAAGTCACCCGTTTATGCCATGTTCTCTGCCAACCTGGCTGGCCTCAACTACATTCGCAGGTGCGTCTTTCATGTCCGATACTCCGATCAATCTCCTGCAACTATGCTCCACCCTTACCCTTCTCTTTCTTGAGATGGCGCGCTCAACCCCCACTGTGCACGCCTGTGCTTATCAATATAGTTTCCGTGCACATGAAGGCTGTGAGGAGCGTTACCTGGCACGCTTAGATGAGACGGCCGCCTGCTGGTTTTGGTGGCTATTGGGGAACCGATACATTGGTTTTCGCTTGGACATGCTTAGCACCTGCGTCGTCACAGCCACAGCCATTGTGGGTATCCTCTTGCGTGACACGGTTGACCCTGGCCTCCTGGGTCTGGCTTTAGTCTATGCTGTGGCCCTTTCCGGTCTATTTCAGTTTATGGTCAGTTGGCCCCATGTGATGCTCGCCCATCGCCCACTGCTGCAAGACTCTGCCATTCCCTCTCCGACCCTCTTTTGAACGATCTGGAGCAGCGCACAGGTGGCTAACACAGTCGTGCTCTTGTTCTCTTTGCTATCTCGTGGTCAGGTCCGCCTGTCGGCTCAAGTGGAGACTTACATGACTTCAGTGGAACGCATTCTGCACTACGCACGACATTTGACAACCGAGTCGGACGAGGAGGCTGTTGCAGCTCAGGGCCGCGCCCTGCCAGACGTCGGCCCGGCTTGGCCAGACGCGGGCATGCTGGAGCTTCATGACCTGAGCGTGCGATACCGCGACGACCTGCCAGACGTTTTACACAGCCTCTCATTGACAATGGAGCCTGGCTCCAAAATCGGGGTGATGGGGCGTACGGGCTCTGGTAAATCGTCACTGATTCAAGTACGTATTGTGACTATGTAACATGATTTCTGTTTCTGATGATGTATGTGGTCTATTTGCGTTTTTGCTCATCCTGCTGACATATCTCACATCACCCCGACAGGCGCTGCTGCGACTGAACGTCATCTCCAAGGGATCGATCATCATTGATGGATTGGATACTCAAAATGTTCCCCTCTCGGTACACACTCGCATATAGCCCGTGTGCCTGTGCCTTGCTGTTTGGGTTGCGTGATGTGCTCCAATGGTGCTCAAGCAGTGTCAACGATCCATTCCGGGTTGCGCTGCTCACTGCCTGTTTTGACATCTCCTTGCCATGCTTGTACTTAGCGCCTGCGCCAAGGCTTTGCATTCATTCCACAAACCCCCGATCTCTTTGCGGGCTCGGTGCGCTTCAATTTGGACCCCAAGGGTGCCTTCTCAGAGCATGAATGCGCTGATGTATTGAAACAAGCGCACCTTGGGAACCTCACTTTGGATAGCCAGGTTGGTATCCTCACTTGCGAATCCGCCCGTCGAGTGTGCAAATTCCAACCAAGGAATTTAAAAAATGCAATCCCCCCGCCATTAGGTGGATCATCAAGGGCAAAATTTGTCAACAGGGCAGCGCCAACTCCTGAGCCTCGCGCGCGCCATGCTACATCGCCGCCGTATCGTCATCCTTGATGAAGCCTCGGCGAACATTGATTACGACACCGACGAGCTGATTCAGCGGTCAGTATCCGCTTTGCAAACAACTCTGCGTCTTTGCCCCTCTTTTCCTTAATCCTCGACGCCCTCTCTCGTGTGCCATGCCTTCCCTGCGATTGCTCATCTATTCGGTCAACCATGCAGCTACTTGCGTGAGTCAGACTATTTCAAAGGTTGCACCATCATAGTCATTGCGCATCGTCTCAAGACAATTGAGGATGCCGATACCATCATTTGCCTCAAGGGTGGTAGGTTTGCGTGCTCCGCACCCATGTTTGAACGGGGAATCGCCAAGCCCCCGCTCTTGTTTCACATTGTTTTGATGAACACTTAGGGCATTTGGAGCGTTTGGAGCAACACAAGTCAGGATCAAGTCAAGAGCCAGGAGTCAGCCAGTAGAAAGAGTGAACCAGCCGAGAGGGCTGACGTGATTCAGATTCAGAAAACACGCAGGATGCACCATCATCTTTCCTTCACGAGGGCAAAGGCGTGGTAGACTTTTGGGCTAGCGATGAGCAATAGAGGTTGTTTGGAGAGTCAAAACTCGATTGATACAGTATCACCCATGGTATTCTGTTCGACACAACACATGTCTCTTCAAGCAGTCAATAACATGGGAATCTAAACTGGGAGTCAACTCGAAGCGAGCGAGTCACACGACGCATGCGTCAGACGAGAAAAGAAAAGAAGTACACACAGGAACACGGACAAGTGCAAGCGTCGCGCGAGAAAGTCAAAAGGGGAAAGCGGTTATACTGTTGTCTCATCATTAGGTATAGAATCGGTCAGATCGGCGCTCGTTTCGAGCACCACACGTCGACCAGAGGGTCGCAGAGTTGGTTGAGGGGGCCCAAAAGCCGGGCGAGAAACGGCCACAGGACGCGGCGGCATAGGGCCGCGCAAGAGTGGCGTGGGTCGATCTCCAAATAGTGGCCGAGGCCGCCCTGGAACCGGACGGCCTTGCATGTAGGGCAAGGAAGGCAGGCTGGTCGGCAAAGGTGCTCGGGGCAAGGAGGTCATGCGCACCGATGGGCGAGCCGTGGATGGCTCGAGTCGTGGAGCGGGCCACGCGCGAACTGGTGGGGCCAGCCTTGGCATGGTCTGCGGTGGCCGAGTCGTCGATAGCACTTGACCAGTTTCCATGTCGGTGGCATTCGAGTTGGAAAAGCTGACCTGGCGATGAACTTTTTTGTCACCTTTTGCAATTTTCTTCTTGGCTTCCGTCGGAGCGGCTGCATCCACGACAGTTTCCTGCATCTCTGGTGTGGCTGCAAAGTCATCCAAAGCTGCACTGGCAGGACCGGCCGAGGGTACCTCTGACTCAAACGTAAACGCAGTTTCGGAGTGAACCGGCGCGGCAACAGGCACTGACTGATTCAATTCCAATTCATCGTCGAGATTGGTGGTCACAGATTGTGGCGTCTGAACACGACCTTGGTCTGACGTGCGAGTCTTAGAGGCAAGGTCGAGGGAGGGCATCAACTCGAGCGCACCCGATTCCATTTCCAACACATGGGCCTCTTTGAGCTCTTCATCGTTCGTTTCCACTGTGACTGTCGATGACGCCACGCTGATGCGCGCCGAATGCAGGCTGGCTAAACGCGACTTGTCTGTCATGGGATAAGTTTCCGGGGCCACTGAGGAGCTGCGCCGCCAAGGTGCCTTTTCCTTGGATCGTCCGGCGACCTTCTCGGCTGTCGTAGTGCCAGCACGCCGACTGCACTTGTAGAGCAAAAGAAGCAGCAAGGCAAGGACAAGTGCCGCGCCAATCGCAACGCCAATCCACATACCGGCTCGCTCAGCATCGGCCTGCTGCGTGCTGGAAGCAACGTCCGTCCCATTCACAAAGCTAACAGCCCGCACCGTGTAGCGCGTATAGTCGTAGGCAATGCCATCCGTGCCACCCAGAGCCAATATTGACTCGGTCACGGCGTTGGCATCCTGCACGGCGCTGCGATACAGTCCAAATTGCAAGGTAATCTCGCCCCGGCCCGTATTGTTTGTCTGCACCACCTGTCGATCAATGGCAACGACGGTGACATTCACAATGGCTTCTGCGACCACGCCCAAAAGGCTCACCAAGTCCGCATGAGCAGCGCACGCAAACGGCGCCAACCAGGCTGCGCGGTCGTCGTAGTAATTGCGAAAGAAGCGAATGTGAAACAAATCCGTGCCCGCACGAGGCGCAGAGGGTAGGGTTTCCTGACAGCCCGGTGCCTGTGTGCCAGCGTCCGGCGAACCATCCGCATAAAAGCCCGCGACTATCACATTGAGACGGCTGCAGCGGCACTCGACAACGTCAGTGCCGTCCATAATTCGCTCCGCGTAAAAAACACATCCTTCCGCGTTCCAAGTATGCGTGCTGGCTTCGTACACACGGCACTCGAAGCGCGCATCCTCGACCGCTCGGCGGCGATCAGGCGTGGCAAAGTGCACGTAGTTGGGCACTTGCACTGGTAAGAACACCTGGACGGGCGGTTGGAAGCTTGAGCTTTGTACAGTTGTGCCTACGCGCTGATCGATCAGGCGCGCCTCATGCACGACCGTGGCCAGTTGTGTCGAAACGTCATCAAGGTCCGCTGTGGTGACATCGCCGGCGAATGCCACAGAGGCCACGCACACGCCGCGGCAAGGGGGCCAGCTGCTATGATCACCACATGCCCACGCATCAAACCTCGCGGCAAAGGCCGCTGCGTAATGCACCTTGGTTGACCATGAGCCCAAGGACGTAGTGGTCGTCGGTGTTCCCATGGCCGTGTCACCATCCGTGACGGCAGCATGGATGGCCACGACGCTGTTTTGGTACGTGTATGCGGCGCTGTATGGCGTCTGTTGCGCACACTTCACCCGAGCCAGGGCATCGGCAAGTAAATGAAGTCGGCTGCGATAGCGTCGCTGGGGAGCTGTGAAGACGCTGAAATTGATGAGCCGTGAAAAAGTGCTCACGGCTACCTCGAGCTGAATGGGGTCGAGAGCGGTGGCTGGATCTGCGCTGGCGGTGATTGTCTCACGACGCTGTCGCTGTGCTGGTGTGCCCTGAGCCGTCGTGGGCAAGGCACGAATGCCGCTTGCCACAACAAGCTCGGCCTCGCCCAGCAGGTGACCCACCGTATACAATACCAAGTCGGCCCAAGTTTGCTGGGCAGCAAAGCTTGCGCGCGGTAAGGCCGCTTCGCACAAGAGCAGCGCCCCGAGGGCCACATGCCCCGTGGCGCCATCCCACAGGACTACGTCCTCAACCAACACCGCCGCAAACAGATCGATGGCATTGTCTATGTAGCGACGCTGCTCCGCTTCCGTAAGGTTCACGATCCGAGTAGCATGAGTGCCAAAAACAGCCAGTACCAGTGTAGCCACGTCGGCTAGCGCTCGCGACCAGTCACCCCGTCGGCGCGAGTCTTCGGCTTGCATGAGATGTGTCTGCAGCGTGGCTACGTCCGGGGTGTGATGAGATGGAGCCACTCGGGCCTGCACGACACGGCGCACTGCATTGCCTCGTGCGCTGCTGGCTTCTAAAATCACGGGTAGACTGTGATTTGTGCCCCAGCCAAGCGGCAGCAGCCGCTGAATGTTTGCCAGCGCCATGAACGTTGATAGCCAGCGCACGGCGCCATCAGCACCCTGATAGCCAAAGCGGTATAAGACGGCCTCTGTGTTAGTTGCGAACCCTTGCGCTTGAAGTTCAAACGATGTCTCCGCCTCGGTACCATGACTCGCAATTGTCAATTGGCCCGGAATGACGCTCCGCGTTGTTTCAAAGTTGAGCTGAGCCGCTCCCGCAATCGCAGATGCTGTAGTGGCGGTCACCGTCAACGTATAGCGCTCTCCCTCCTGCAGCACCCGCATATCTAAATCGATTTCGACGAGGAGACCAGAAGCAGTGCTGCTGCTTGTGGTCAAAGCCTCTTCGTTCAACGGCAAAGTCGGACTTACCAATGCCGCATGCTCTGCAGACAAAGTCTGCACCTCTCCCCCAGAGGCCTGCAGCGTGGCCTCGAGTGTCACCAGGCTAGTGCTACTTTGTACTGCTACTGCAACTCGCAAAGCGTGCTCGCGGCGCAGCAATAGGGTCCCATCGTTGTGATAGCGCTTGTGTCCCTGCCTGGGCTCGGCGCTGACAAAGCTCACTCGAGGCACCTCCACCCCGCTCGGTGCCTCAACAATGGTAAAGTGCGCTGTGGCATGCGCCCGCCGTGCACCATGGATGTAAAAGCCCACAAACTCATATGTGCCCGCCCAGAACAGACTGGCCGGCAGCTCAATGTGGACTTGACTGGCAAGCAGCAAGGCAGTACCATTACGATGCGTGCAAGCCAAACCCGCACGGGTCAAGCAGGTCCATGAAAAACGCGTGGACAGGGCATCGCGGGCCTGTGGAACCAGTGCGTCTTCGATGGCTGCCACGGACAAAACCACCACCCCGTCGTGGGCAATGGTCCGGTTCGGTTGCAAAAGAACCACGCGAGGATTCGGCGCCACGACCTGGACTTGATGACGAACAATCCCAAGTGAAGTGCCGTTGGCTGTCAAAGTGAGTTGCGCGGTGGTCACGCCGGGTGTCAAAGAGGCTGCAGGAACGGTCAGCATGCTCCCTGCACCAGACCAGATCACGTTGGAACTGCTTGAAGTGCTGTTCTGCAATGAAGAACCGACCGCTGAGCTCGATCGAATCGACCATGTGAAAGACCAGATCAAAGAGACTGAAAAATCAAGGCAAGTTGTTGCAGAGTCTTCCAAGCGGGCAAAGAGTCGCAGGTCCTCTGAGCTCACGACCTGGGCTGGGCCGTGCACTGAGACCAAGGGAACGGCAAACGGCACGCGAGTAACAGTGTGGAAGGCAGCCGCACTATCCACACCCAAGAAATTGCGCACTACCAAAGCAAAAGTATACGTGGCGTTGACCGCCAGCAG
Source organism: Monosiga brevicollis MX1 (assembly GCF_000002865.3). NCBI lineage: Eukaryota > Choanoflagellata > Craspedida > Salpingoecidae > Monosiga > Monosiga brevicollis. Next base: position 517,297 of record NW_001865065.1, read on the forward strand.
AGAAGCTGGGACATGCACGACAGCATCCGAGGCATCACTGAGCCAGTCTTCCAGTTCCGACGTATCAAACCCGTCCACGCTGCTCACTGACCAGCGCGCGGCCATTGGCCGCAGGGTCAGGCCGGAGCTTAGAGAAGCAGCGTCCAACGTCAAGGTACCCTCACAACTCGAAAGCTGGTCTGGCCCGCGGATGTACACAACGGGTGCTGCGGGACTTGTCGGGGCTTCGACGGTGAGCCTGGCCAGCAGTGGCAGAGAGTACAATTCATCGGGGGCTGAGACTATGGTGCCCGTCAACACGAGCTCGTCGCCCGGTTCAACGGTGGCATTTGGACCCAGGGTCAGGCGAAACTCTGTGCTGTGAGTCTGGCGGCACTCGAGCAAATTCAATCGGGGTGTTGCTGTACCCACGGGGGTATCGGGGCGCTGCAGCAATAAGCTAGAAGAGCATTCCTCCGGGCGCAATTGGATGGCAGCTGCAAAGTGGATGACAAGCTCTGCCCCAGTCTCAGTGATGATGGCACGAGTGGGTAGCGGAGCCTCACGCCACAAGCGAATGGTTCCCTTGGTTGGTAGAAACAACGAGTCGCTCACCCGCACAAACAGGGCTGCGTCATGACTGTGGGACCAATGACGCCATATATCAGGTGAGCATGACAGCGAGGGCCCCGGCTCTAGGCGAGCGGGGCCAACCACGACATCCGATTCTTGGGTCGACCAGGCGTAGTCCTTTGATAGGCCCAAAATGACGTCAATCTCGTGGCTCGTGGCCATGCTGCACGGCTGACGGTTGAGCGTGCTATCAAAGACGATCTCCACTTGAGCTCCGACATGGAGCAACGATTGGTTGCTGAGATTGGGAGTGGCAGCGTTGATATTTACCGTCATCACGCGTGCGTTACGAGCTTGGAGGAGTTGCAGCAGTTCAGCTTCCGTGCTCAGCGATAATCCAACTGGAGCGGTCTGGACAACAACGCGCAAGCGATCGGCCCAGTTTAAAGCATCACACCGCCCGCTAAAAGTCGTCCACAAACCTTCTAAAACGCCAAGCGCCCCATTCCGATTTGACCCTCCAGTTCGCACCGCAATACAATATAAATCTTCTTGAGCAGGCAGGCCGTGTTGGCTGGGCAAGGGCGCCAAGCCCACGGCAGTGGATTGGTTTGTAGACAGGGTGATGTTAGTTGGATCGGGCTGGGGAATGTTAGCAAGCCAAACATCTAGGTCCACGGCCGTGTTGTAGACGTCGCCAGAGTCGGGGGCGCGCAGAGAGGCGGGTGTGTCAAGCACCACCAAATGGGCCTGGCCCACCAAGTCACCAGTGGCCAATTCCAAAGCCACAGCATAGGTTCCGTGCGCCAATGCGGGCAACATACAGGTGACCAGAGGATGTCCCAGGTCAGCTGACGCTATTGTGGCTCGACTCACAAGCGCTCCCGCACTGGTGGATACCCGACATAGTGCAGACGCTTCCAGAGATGCCAAGCCAGTGCCATTCACGTGGACAGCACGGCTCACGCCGGCGGGCACGACAGCAGGCAAGAGCCCAGTAACGGACCGGCAAGCGGTCAGATTGAAGGCGCGGCCTGTGTGACCTCCGACACACGTACCACAACCATCAAGCACCGCGTTACCAAGGCAATCACCATGGCAGTCGAACCAGGCTTCACCACACACAACGTGCCCCTGATTCTGACACGTGGAATCCCAGGTCCGAGTGCCAAAGCACTTGCCTGCACAATCCTTGGCGCCGTTCACGGCAGCACCAGTCATTCCACCGGTACAAAGGCCACAATCATCGATCACTGGGACCGCAGAACGCCAAGGCGGATCATTGCAGACAACCCAGCAGCAAAAATGAGCAGCGATGAGGGAGATGAGGCAACTAGTCAAGATCAAGCAGTGAGCAAACAAGACACACACGAGAAAGGGACCCACCTGCAGAACCAAAACAAACTCCATCGCAATCTTGTGCAAGATTGGGCTGTGTCACATTGGCTGTTCCCCCAAAGCATTCACCGCAGTCGTCCAATTCTGTCCAAGAAACACACGAACACATGAGAAAGGCGGTGAGCGGAGTGCAGACCATGTTTGAAAATTCAACAGCAGAGAGAGGCAAGCGGACTGCTCCTAATACTTACCAGCTAGGCCGAAACAGATTCCGGCGCAATCCTCGTCGGCATTGGACCCCGCACAGACGCCACAGTTGTCCACGCGCGCCGATGAGTTGACCATAAAATCGCAGCCAACGCAGTCAGAGGCGCCGCCACAAACGCCACAAGCGTCAAGTTTGGCATTGGAACCGTTGAGACCATCGCAACCCATGCAAGCGACGCCATTGCCCCCGCAAACACCGCAAGCATCAACACGCTGCATGGAGCCAGCCCGGCCGTCGCAACCAAGCCGCAGGACTGAGACCCTCGCCTCGAAAGCAGACAAGGACGGACGAACGATGGCCAACTCCACGTTGCGCTGCCCCACGCGCCCCAAAGAACGATCCCAGGCTGCAAAATGAAGCTCAGGAGCCTCGGCAAGGGGCCACCACGCCATGGGGTGCGCTCGATAGGCAATCTCCGCTTCGGCGCCAAGTAGAAGCACGGTCGGCGCAAAATGGCTACCGTTGCCAACCACAAGCCACGGGCTGGTGGGCGAAAGCCGATACACCCATCGACCGGCACAAGCACTTTCAAGTTTGCACCCTACGGCCCGCGTGATAGCCAAACCCACAGAGTCACCGTCGACGTCCATCGCACCGGAAAAGGCCAGCAAGTCTCCGGCCCTGGTGATGGGCGTCGCTTCGGTCCAGTCGTATGGCAACGCCGTCAGATTCCAGGGGCCAGCAAGTGCCAGAACCGGGCGGTCAGGCTGTGGCTCGACCCACTGTGTGCAAGTCAAGTTGGCCGAATAGCCCACTCGTCGGTTGGGACTGCTGTGCGAGCCTTGCCGCAAAGCACACGTCAAGTTGGCCCAGCCGTATGCGTTGTGAGCTGGGACAAAGCGTAGCCGAGCCGAAGCTGGAACCAAGGCCGGGGTGGCATCATCCAGGACCAGTTCGACCCACGCATTACGCTCCTGCGTAAAAATCTGCCATTGGCCTGCGGCCGTGCTCAAAGAACTGGTTGCAGGGGCTCCGTAAATGACAAGGTCCCGGTCCGCACTGGCACGGAGGTCATCAGTAAAGGCACGAAAGCGTGTCGCCAAGGCTAGGGGGTCACAAGGTGCTGTGCATCCCGGGAGCGTGGTATTGCTTCCATCGTCAAAGCCACTTGCAGCCACTCGGTGGAGTTCATCAAACGCCGCAACATCTGCCACAAGCTCCAGCACGGTTAGACCTTGAACGGCTTGCGAGCTGACGTCCTCAGTAAGGTCTGGCAATGTGGCCCTCGTGCTGAGCGCGTAGGGCTCTGGAGCTGCCGGTACTACAGAGGCCAGCATCAGCGCAGTGGTGGCGCTTGAAGCGTAGCGCAGCTCGGTGTCGTTCTGTTGCACACTGGTCCCGGCTGCGTGGGCGATGCCATTGTAAGCAGACACGTTGAGCCATGCCACCCCAACAAAGTCATGCTGCGCAACAAATTGAAGGGACGTATTGTGAGGAAGCAGGAAGACGTGCGATGTGTTGCACACTTCTGCTAGCGGTTGCCATGCCATGCGAGCCTCGCTCCAGAACGACCAGGTGCCCCCAACATCGTGGGCGGTGTTGATGCGAAGAATGGCATCGGGATCTCTGGAAAAGGGCCCTGGCACTGCCGCGCTGGCATACCGACCGTTGTACAACACAAACGCATCATCTAGCAGATCTGGTCGCAGCGTGACATGGAGTTGAAAATCGGTCGTATTCACTCTCGGCTTTGCACCTCGGTCAGTGGCACGAACGGTCAAGTTCCAAACTGGGGTGGTCAGGCCATCGAGTGCAGCGCTGAGCCGCAAAATACCAGAAATTGTGTCCACCTCCGCTGGCACTTGCACGGAAGAATCCAGCGTGAATCGAACATCCCCGTTCAAACCGGTGTCGGCATCGAACGACTCTGCCACCGTGAGGACCGTTCCTATAGGCGCATCTTCGCGCACTGTGGCCGCCTTGGGCGTGAGCCACACGCGCGGGGTGTTGTCATTGACATCTTGCACGTGAAGAAGCACCTCAACAATGCGGCTCTTACTGAGGGGACCATGGTCTACCGCACGCACAAAGGCGGAATGCGAGATTTGGCGCTCGTAATCCAAGCCAACAGCAAGGTACACGGCACCTGATGTGGCGTTGACCACAATCGCTGTGCCGTTCATCAGAGTATAGGTGATACGGCGGTCGTCCCCGTCGTGTTGAGCAAGGGCCATCACGTTGGCGATGGTCGCAGATACCGGGGTGTCTTCGGGCACATTCAATTCATAGCGGCCTGCCACCAAGTCGGTGCCGGTGAACACGGGTGGTGCAAACCACTGCACCTGGACGAGCAAGTCTCCCGAGGCGTTGAGCCGTGGGAGACCGTGATCCTGTGCCAGCACAGGTAGCACGTATCGATCCTGTTGTGCGCCGTTCAGCGGTGCAACAACTCGCAGACTGGCCGTGTTGTTACCGTGGTCGATCAACTCAAAAGGACCATCTGAGCTCCTCAACGCTAAAGCCAAGCGAGCGTTGGCGCCCACATCGGCATCCGTAGCCGTCAACGTTGTCACCACAGTTCCGGGTGTGGCCTCCTCGCGCACGACGACTGGTGCGAGTTGTAGCACCGGGGCGTTGTCATTGACATCAGTGACGACTAGCGTCAGTTCCAGCAGAGAGCGCTTGCGCAATGGACCATAGTCAATGGCCTCCACGGCCACCCGAAGCTCACTGCCCGACTCGCGATCAAGTGGCTGTGCCAGCACTGCCCGCACACGGGTGCCGCCGTCCACGCCCACCAGATAAAGGGCAGGATTTTCGGTCACATACTCAATCTGGCGATTGACATCATCATGCTGGGGCCAAGCGACCAGCTCACCTAGCGTTGTGTTGACGGTTGTAGCTTCAGATACGTTCCACCGCAACAGAGCTCCCTCGATGACGGACTGGGGCAGGCTCATGTTGGTCTGGGCATCGACAAACACGGGTGCCCCAAACTTGACCAAGAGCACGGTGATGGCTACCTCCCCTTCGAGCCCGGTGGGGTCGCCAAGCCGGTCTGTGGCAATGATGCGAAAGTGCAGCACCTCATCATCCAAACCAACGACGGACCGTGTCAGTGTGACCATCCCCGTCGTGGCGTTGATGCCAAAGTAAGACGCGTTTGCACCGTCAAGACGATACGACACAGCTGCATTGAGTCCAACATCGGCGTCGGTGGCCACGGTGTGTACGACGACCGTACTTATATTGGCCTCCTCGCGGAGCTGCACGCTCAGCGTAGCCGATTCGAAGGCCGGTGCATTGTCGTTCTCGTCTGTAACGCGCAGGTGTATCGTGAGCTCGCTGCTTTTGCTTGGCACACCGGCATCACTGGCTCGCACGCGCAACTCAATGGCATCCACCAACTCGCGGTCAAGCTTGGGGTCTGCCACAATGACTTGGCCGGCAGCTTCAACGCGCACGCCAGCGATTGGGGAAGACATCGTCACGTCGAGCCCGCTGCGCCACAACCGCTGAGACAATTGCTCATACACGACACTGCGATTGACAAGATCATGCTGTGGCTGCGCTTCAAGCTGGGCAATGACTGCACCACTCGGCGTTGCCTCGGAAACGTTCAGCCGAGCAGGAATCGGAGCCGTGAAAATGGGCGCCTCAAACGCCGTCACTCTGACCTCGACGCTCAAGAAAGACTCGAGCTGGTCCATATCGAAGGCACGCACGCGCAAGGCCAGAGGAGCATCCGTTGCCCATACTTCGGCCGTCTGCTCGAGCTCTGCCGTGGAGGTGTTGATTGCAAAGTAAGGACTGGGCGGATCAAGGCTATACCGCACCACGTTGAAGGGCGGGCCATCCGCATCCGTGGCCTGGGGCAGCGCAAAAAAGCTACCCACATACGCCGGGCCCTCGCGCAAAACGACAGTGGCATTGGCAACCAAAAAGACCGGAGCACAGTCATTGACGTCCGTCAGCGTAACTACAACGGGGAAATTGGCATGCTTGCGCATCGGTCCATAATCTTGCACCTTGATGTCAAAAGCATATTCATCCGTGGTTTCGCGGTCCAGCCCTCCTGAAACGAGGAGCGCTGTCTCTGCGACGATAAAGGGCACGCTGTCGATCGCGCCGTCGTTGAGCTCAAAGCTGGCGCTTTGATTCAGCCCGTCGTGAAACACCGAAGCCGATAGCTGGGTGACGACGGCCTGCAAAGGTGCGTCTTCGGGAATCGCGAGGCGAAGCACGCCGCTCTCGTCGAGAGCCCGAAGCCGCGGTGGGGGAAACCACACTACCCCAACCACAACGTTTGTCGTGGACGTAAAAAGGCCGTCCGTTACCGCTACTACCAACGTGTAGTTGGTAGGACTCGCGCTTGCCAACGACGTGCTCACGGTGAGTTGGCCCGTCCGCGCCCCGAGCGCAAACAACGTCGTGCCGTTGAGCAGGGTGTACTCAAGCGGTGTTTGGGGCACAAGGTCGCGATCGTTAGCAGACACCACACCCACAACTGCGTTAGGGGTGGCCTCTTCCCGCACCACAAATGCGTAGTCCTGGGTCTCGAATATAGGAGCATTGTCGTTGACATCCAGCACCAATAAACGAACTTGCTGCGTGCTTTCCTTCTGGAGCGGGCCGTGATCCTGAGCCAACACGGTAAAAACGACCTCGGGTGTCAACTCCCGGTCCAAGGCAGACTCCAATGCCACGACGCCACTCATTGCCGCGATCGAAAGTTGGCTGGGCACAGGCGGCACTAGGGCATAGGTCAGCCCCTGATTTGCGCCGTCGTGCCAGGCCTGCGCCTGCATTTGACCCAAAACTGCACCAACAGTTAGGTTTTCCAAGGCAGTCCAATTGATGACTGCCAGCGGAGGCACAAAGGATGGGGGTGGAAACCAGGTCACATTGAGAACAAACTCGGCCACCGTGCGCCGTGCAGGACTACCGCCATCCGACACAGCAACGCGAACAATCGCGCCATCATCCGATGGTCCCCGCAAAGCGCGCCGCAGCCAAAGTGAACCTGAGCTAGCGTCAATCTCTACCAGATCCACAGAGCTTATCACCTCAAACAGAAGCACCGCATTAATGCCAACATCCGCATCGGTTGCCTGCACCACAGCAAAGGAAGTGTTGACGGCCTGCTCTTCGCGCACGGCCACACTTCGAGATGGGGCCAACACCACGGGCGCATGATCATTGACGTCAAGTAGCTCGATGACCACAGAAGCTAGATTCCGTTTGCGCAAAGGCCCAGCATCTGTGGCGCTGACCACAAGCGTGTACTCTGACTGCACCTCACGGTCCAAGGGTGCGGCGACCTCCAAGCAAGCATGGCTGGCATTGATCTGGATCAGGCGAAATGGGGCGTTGGAGGTTTCCATGGCAAAGGTTACCGTTTGATTGGAGAAGTCGTGCTGTGCTGTGGCACTCAGCGCAAGCACGAACGTGCCTAGCGTTGCATTCTCCAGGATGGCTCCTGCGTACGAGGAAGCAGAGAAAATAGGGGCGCCAAAGCGCACAATTTCAACCGTAGCGTTGTTCTGCGAGCTCAGCATGGGGCTCCCGTTGTCCTGCACCCGCAATTGCATCTGAATGGACGATACATTGATATCTGCCAACGAGGTCCTGGTGCTTATCACACCAGAACTGGTGTTTACAACCAGCAGCCCGGAGGGCTCGGCGCTGACAATGGAGAAAGACAATTCAGAGGCTTGGGTTCCCGCCTCGTCCGCGTCTGTTGCCGTGATCATCATTATCGGCGCACCAATGGCGACTTCCTCCCCAATGGCCACAGGCGTTTGATAGCTAAGCACGGGCGCGTTATCATTGACGTCAATGATGCGCACGAACATGACCACTTCGCTCGTCTTGCTCGGCAGTCCAAAGTCCGTCACAGCCACCACCACTGAAAGATTGTGTGGCACATCCCGATCTACGCTGAGATTAGCATAGACAGCGCCAGTGTCATCGACCGCAAAGGAATCCGCTACTCCGCGACTTTCAGCAGCCAGCTGAAGCCATGCCTGGCGGATCGAAAAGGTGAGACTACGATTGTGTTGATCGTGCCGAGGCACCGCCTTCACCACGCCCACAAGCTGCTGACCACCCTGCTCCTCGATCAGAGACCCCACCCGACTAGACTCGTTAATGAAGGGTGGCTCGAACCAGATCACCGTAATAGTGGCATGGGCGTAGCTCATGCGCTGTGGTGTGCCACGATCCGCGACGGAAATGTTCAGGAGATAGCTGTCCATGCGGGCGCCATCAAGTGGGGCCGCAAGCACCATAGTGCCTGTGCTGGCATTGATCACAAAAGGACCGACGTTCGCGTTCATCAACGTGTAGCGAAGCTCGGCGTTGATACCCTCATCGGCGTCAGTCGCTTCAACGACCATGACATCCGCACCAACAGACATCGACTCACGCACAACAGCGCCCAAGGGCAGCGAGCCGGCGATGACAGGTGCGTTATCATTTTCGTCCAAAAGAGCTACCAGAGCTTGAGCGTATGTGGTCTTGGCCGGAGAACCCGCATCAGTCACAGATACCCGAAGTGTATAATTGGCCTGGCGCTCACGGTCCAGCAGCCCCGACGGCGCGGCCACTGTCAACGTACCGTGCCTTTCATCCAGGACAAACGGCCGCCCATCATCCGTCGAGCCTTCTGCGTGTAGCCTGTACGTCAGATTTCCGGACCAACGGTGCGTGCCGTGCGCTGTCAGTACGGCCACCACGGTTCCGGGTGCTGCATTCTCCATGACGGTCAGATTCTGATAACTGGCATCGAATTGGGGGGCGGGTCCCTCAATGGGGCAGGGTTGCACCCACACCGTGGAGGCCTGGCATGTCCTCTGAGCAAAACAAAAGGCCTCCCCAGCGCCGCAGCTTGCGGCGCACCCTGCCTCCTGGGTCGTGCTCAGTGGCACGCAGCGCCGCCGGCGAAAGCACCACGTGTGGGCTGTGGAGCAACGCGGTGGCAGCTCACACCGTGCGCCGGCAAAACCAGCCTCACACATGCACATGAAAGAGCCGCCAGCATTTTGGCACGTGGCGCCATTTTGACACGGAGCGGAGGCGCAATAATCAACGGCGAGCGTGCATCGAGGGCCGGAATAGCCTGCATCACAAGCACACGAGTAGTTGAGCACACCAGGCAGGCAGGTCCCGTGTGGGCCGCAGTCGTGTGCAATACAATCACCCGTAGAATCGCTGAGCAAAATAACACCCGAGGCCACACGCGATACGTCCACAAGCGAGGCGGTGCCGTTGTCGGCTGCACTCAAAATGACGCTAAACGGAGTGTCAACCTCTGGTATACCATCAGGCAGTGCCAGGAGAGCAAAGGTGTGATTGAATTCGCCCCGAGCAAAGTCCAGACCCCCACTTGTCGAGTTGAAGGTCGAGGCGTTGTTTGTGCCTGGCACGATGCTCCATGTGAGATGAATTGGCGCAACACCAATCTCACGAGCAACTTCGACCTCCATAATCATTCCTTCGCGCAAGCTGGGACTCGGACTAAGCGCGAGCGAGAAATTGCCACCGTAGGCGTCGCTTGGTGCAATGGCGAGCAGATAGGAAACAGTGCAAGCCCCAACGTTACAGTCTGGCCCTACGAGTTTCAAAGGAACATGTACAGAGATGTCAAGGTCAAGACCCGCACACCAAAGCTGGAACAAAGGCGAGCAGCGGTGTACACAAGAGGGGACGAAACATACGTGCTTGACCAAGGACACCGGGCACCTGTTGCTGCAGCGCTAGCACCAGCCGCTCCATTTCGGACACATCAAAATCCGCCTACCCGATACGTACGAATGCACCGGATCCGGGAAAAGAAAAGGTCCATGAGCACCAGACTGGCGGCCACATTCTGCTGCTACACGCGACAGGCAAAAGGCAAAAGGCATGTCTGCAAGACTGACCTCTGTTTGCGCTTGGGCGGAGACCGCTGCAATAGAACGATTGAGTGCGCTCTCCAGCCAAACGTTGGCCTCGGCAATTAAGTTGGCCTCACTTTCGCCTAACAAGGCATGGAAATGCCAGAAATATGCCACCAGATGAGTGCAACGCGTGAAACGAATTGATTTCAGGGGTCAGTTCGGATTGCGTGATTATGCCACTCAAAGCCTACCTGGCGAGACGGTCTCAAACACGCTACCTCCCTCTGGATTGAGGAGGGTCAAGAGAAACCACTCGAGGCCTTCGCCGACATGGTCGGCGACGACATCGAGCGCAAAGCTGTTCTCGCGCTGGCCGGGTGCAAAGCTGAGCCGGCCCGATGCGTTGTGTGAAGCAGCAAAGTCCTCGCCAACGCTTGCGGTCAATGAAGTGAGCGCGTAGGACACCGAGACGGCTCCTTCGGTACCCCCATGGCGTTCAATGACCAGGCGGGTGGTGCTGTCTTCAGACAGCGTGGCATTGAAGCCTGGGGCTAAGCGCAGCACACCAAAGGGATAATCATTTGCGCGGACGACAATATGGCGCGTGCTCACGCCCGCCATGCGACCAGAACTGGTTGCAACGAGCGTGACGGCCAATATCTCCACATCCTCGGGGTCATCATCGGCCGTTACCGCAATAGTGAGATCTGCAGAAGATTGGCCCGGTGCAAAAATCAGGCTGCCGGTGCTTGCAGCAACATCTCGCACGGCAAGGCTCCCATTGAGCCGCACCTCCCAGGAGAGGGTGACTGCTTCAAAGAGGCCGGCGCTGCGAAACACGGGAAACGTCACATTGATGGCACCCGAGTCGGGCTCCTCTACCGTTATTGAGGCATTGGTGCCAAATGCAAAAACGCCCGTGGGATCATCAGATGGGCTCACAAAGAGGTCCAGCGTGGACCTGGAGGCTGCCAATTGAGCACTGTTGTCCACTACAAGCCGCAGGGTCCCTGATTCGGCTGTTTCCGGGATGCCATCAGCCAAGATGGCAATGTGGACCACCTGCGTGGTCTCATTCACATCAAACGACACGGAAGTGCTGGGCCAAAAGCCCAGATCATTCAGAGCCAAGTTTCCGCCGGGGGCAAGCTGAAGGGTGGCCGTAACAGGTACCAACGCCCCTCCCTGACGATCAATGGCTACGCTGAGCGATTCACCCTCATTCACCACAGCAGTGGCCATGTTTAGACCAAAAGTTCCTCGAGCATCATCGTTTTCCAAGACAGTTATACGCAACGTGGCATACTGCGGGTCGATGCCCACCATTTGACCCGGTGTGTCAGCAGCCGCATGGTAGACGCGAATGATTTGCATGATAACCGTTTCGTTGAGCTCTGGCGTTGCGTCGTCGAGGATGACCACGCGAGCCAAGGCCGTCGCTTCGCCATCCACAAAGGTTACGTTGCGGCGCTCGGCCACAAAGTCATTGGCACTGGCGCCGGGTCCCGCGCGCGTTTCCACCTCCAACGTCACCAAGCCTTGGCGCCCCTGGCGTCGAACGATTGAAATTGAGCGCTCGTTTGCGACCTCCGAGACGGCCAGCCTAGTCGTCTCAAACCCAAATAGACCGTAGGGATAGTCATCTGCCAACAGTGTGACATTGGCGTGGTCCGAGGATAGCGCCGAGCTCATAACACCGGGCACCAGCTGCAAGCGATATAGCTTCGTAGGTTCAACCAGGTCATCATCTACTGCCAAGATGGCCAACCGTGCCTCCGCCTGTCCGTTCAAAAATGTGACAGTGCCCGAACTTGACGCAAAGTCTTGCTCAACAGCCGGCCCTGTCAAGGTCCAACTCAGGTTCTCAGTTCCCCATGCCGCCGGGTGTCGCGTAAGAACGAGGGCGCGATCCTCATCCTCCGTCATGACAATGCTCGTCGAGCTCAGAGCGATAGTACAATGAAAACAGGTGTGGATGGTGACGTTACTTTGTGAGATGTTGCCCAAAACGACGCCTCCGCCGCCCACAGTGAGTTCAAGCGCCACCAATGCCTCAGGCACCGAGGCGCTGGTGATTGCAGGAAGAGACAAGGTGAGCGAGGCCGTATCTGCCCCGTCCGCAAAGATGACCGTATGGCCATTGAGTGGAACAAACATGCCAGGATCTGCCGTGATGCCCCGAGTTGAGACCAGCACAGACACGGAACCCTCCCTACCAAACTCTCGCGTCAGGCCAATGGAGACGGCGTTGCCGAGTGGGCCTGACGCAACCGCAATGTCCGACCTCGCAAAAGACACGACGCCGTGTGGGTAGTCAGAGGCCGCCACGAGCAGCTCAGCCGTCACATCAGACCCCAATACAGCCCCGCCGCTCACGCTCACCAGCTGCAGGTGCCACTCTTGTGCCAGCTCGGGCACATCATCATCAGTGACCACCAGACTAATGACGGCTGAGGTACTACCGTGCGCCATATTGAGGCTGCCCTGACTCGGCTCAACTTGCAAAGACGCATTGGGGGAGGTAACGGCCCAAACGATTGATTGAGCGCCGTAGGAACCAGCAGTACGCACAACACTAAACTGCACAGAGTCGCCCTCGGTAGCTTGAAGACTGGGAGGGGCTAGGTTGAGGACGCCATTCGCATGCTCCGTTGTCACTGGCAATGCTGTGGCTACTGTGGATGCCCGTGGCGTGAACCCCGAGTCGCTGGGAAGTGCTGCAACACCCGAGGCTCGAGCAACCCCGGAAATTTGCACGCAAAGCGTTTCACCCACGAAGAGCACCAGGGCAACCGGCAACTGCCATATCAGCGAGGCACTGGTGCTGCCAGCATCAAAGTGCAGGGCCGTGCTGTTGAGGTGTGTGCTTGCATTGGTATTGGCCGCCGTGCTTTGACAAGGACCAGTGTAAAGAACAAGCTGGACATCCTGGCCCTCGACTGCACCGCCTGCACGAGTCACAGACGCTGACACGTCACGCTGCCCATCGCGCAATATGAGCATCGCAGTGTCGAGCGTAAAATAACCAAACACGTCATTGGAGGGCAGAATTTCCACCCAAGCCCCCAAGGCGTTCGAGTCGGCGTCCAAGACAGCCCCTCCCTGCGGGTTGGAAAGAAGGATGGCAAAAGCTTCCCCAAGCTCGGGGACGTCATCGGCGAGGACGTTGATGGAGAGCGTACCATACTGTTGCCCATCAACAAAAGGAACGCGACCGGCGGCAAAGCGCACGTCGGCCTCGGTAATCGTGGCGTTGCTGGTGATATGCCAATCAACGGTCACCGCACCAAACAATCCGCGCTGGCGCTCGAGTGTCACGTTGACAAGAGTACCCTCCAGCCCCACCACGACTTTGCTGGCGGGCCAGACACGCACCACACCACGATAGCCGTCGTTGGGAGCCACGCGCAGCGTCAAGGCCGCACTGTCGTCTTCAGGCGTCAGGGGCAGTAGAGTCACCGTCAGGTTTTCCTCCAACTCTGGAATTCCATCGGCTAGCACAGTCAAGCGCAGTGTGTCGTACGATTCGCCCTCGCTAAACACAATGCTGCCACGAGTGGGGTTCACGTCACCAATGGCTTCGCTGCCATCGGAACGCTGCACGATGAAGTTGAGCTCCGCTCGCGCCGTGAGATTTCCACTACGCAGGATGCGCAAATCGTGCGTCTCCCCCTCCTCGACCGCCAACGAGGGGGCAACGGCTTCAAAGTCGAAGATGCCAAACGGATGGTCGGAGAGACTGATTTCAAGGGTAGCCACAGCCCGGGCACCCAGGACGGCGCCACCACAGACGGCAGTCAAATTGATAAACAGGGCTTCGGCAAACTCGGGCTCCGTGTCGTCGATGACTGTCAGGGTAAGTGCCTGAGAAAAGTCATCGGTTTCGAATCTGAGCGTCCCCGCGACCGGCTGTACATCTGACCCTGCACGAGCCGAGCTTGAAGACAAGGCCCAATCCACGACAATGGTGCCCTTGCGACCGCCTAGGCGATTGACGTAAAAGACCACCTCACTCCCCTCGTCGCCCACCAAGAGCTCCGAGGATGCGCTGAACTCAAAGCGGCCGTATGGATCGTCGCTCTTGCTCACAACGACCGGCAAGCTGCTGTGGTTCACGGCCAGGCTTAAGCCGCCCGTGGGTGTGGACAGCTGCAAGAACCCTTGCTGCTCTTCTTCGGGCAGCAAGTCGGCTGCTAGCATGAGAGCCAGTCGCGCGCTTTCAACGTTTTCCGCAAAGTCCAGCTGACCACCAGAGGGTGAGAGCTGCGAAAGATTGCCGACCAATTGCCACATGACGGTGCCGTTCCCAAAACTGCCTTGGCGTCTAAAGATAGACACGTTGATCACCGCCAAACCGGTTGCCGGCTCAGCCAAGATCAATTTGGGAAAAAGAGCTTCATCGATCGTGGCCACGCCGAATGGGGCGTCACTTCCACTGATGGTCATGTTGAGGGTGTCGCCAGCTGGGTCAACTACACCTGGGTTTGCGACGTCGGCGTCGGCCAACACTTCTATGACCAAGACAAAATCTTCGTCGAGCTCAGGGAGGTCATCATCAAAGGCTGTTACCCAAATAACAGCCTCGGTTTGCTGGCTGGTAAAGGTGACGGTGCCGTTAGCGACAACGAAATCGCTGCTCGCCAAGATCCCAGAGGGCACGCTGATGAGGCGATACGCCAGCGTGACCGTGCCAAAGAGGCCCCGCGTGCGAGATACGGTCACGGCAGTTGCGCCCTCGCCCTCCACCAGACGCACAATCGAGGTCCCATCGGTGTTGGTGTTGAGAGCGAAGCGACCACGAGCATCGTCGTTCATTGGCACAGTTACGTTGCAGACGGCGCGGGACGCATTAATGGCAAGCAAATCCGCACCCACCACGACCCAGGCGCCACCACGCCAAAGTTCGGTGCTTGCAATAGCTATGGGCACAATCTCTTCAAGTTCAGGCAGTCCATCTGCGACGACACTCAAGTGCAAGGTGGTGGCTACCTGGCCCGGGTCCAAAAGGACGCTGGCATTGCTGAGGATCACATCGGCTCTGTGTGCGGTAGCCACACTCACATTGACGCGAATATGACCAAGAGAGCTGCCCGAGCGGTCAACGCCCAAGTCGAGCGTCATCCCTTCGGCAACGGTAGTCGCCAAGGTGGCTAGGCCCACGGTACCATAGGCCAGGTCACTGGCAGCCACAGTGAAGTTTTCAGCAGGGCCGGGAGCCTCGTCGCCATCGGCGGCGAAGATGATGGCGTACGCGTGCTCATCCTCCGGCTCAATGTCGGGTACTACAACGAGCGGAATGGGCTCGGACTGCACCTGCCCGTGCTCAAGCGATACTTGGCCGCTGGACAGGGCAAACTGCAGTGCCGGTGTGGCACTGGCAGGGCCGGCACTCTGTAAAACGATTGACCAGTTGACCAACGCAAGACCGTGGGCGTCGGGGCCCCGGACAAAGGAGAGCGCGACAGCGCCGCCCTCTTCAACGTGGGTTTGATTCAGAGAAGCGTTGATCGTGCAGTGAAAGCAAGAGACAATTTCCACAAGGGTGGATGAATTGGCACCGATACGCGCGCCCACCACTGGCGGTGCCAGCGCTAAGGTCAGGACTCGACGGGGCACGGGCGTCGCGGGGGTGGGAATGCCAATGATAAAAGAGGCATTGCTTTTGCCATTGCGCAGTGTTAATCCTGAGGCGTTGTTGAATGTGTAGTCGATACCATGCGTCGCCGTGCCATCAAAGCTCAACAGCGTAACGGACACATCCTCAAAGAGGCCCTGCAATCGCTCCACGCCCACGCGCAGCTCAGAGGCGCGAGACGGTTGCACCACAGCCAAAGGAGCGGCCATTGCTAAAACGCCACGCGCATCATCATTCTCAGAGACGATGATGCGCTTGGTGGCCGTATCCAAGACAGCCACGCCCTCGATCAGAGCCTGCAAGCCAATGAGAAAGGATTCCTGAAGTTCGGGGACATCATCTGCAGCCACGTAAAAGCGCGCCTGCTCAAGATCGTCGGTGCCTTGGAAGGTTAAATTGATTGCAAGAGGATAAATGTCTTCACCCGGCTTGGCATTGACGCTGTTGCTGTCCGCTGAACTCACTTGGAGCGCAACGACGACTGATCCATAGGTGCCGTCCACGCGCCTGACGGTGACATCAACGGCCGTGTCGGCTGGACCTTCGGTCACACGAACAAAGTTTGTGTTTTGAATATAAAGACGGCCATTGGCCACCGCAGCTGAGGGCGCCACGCGCACCACGGTGGGACTAGCGGAGGGGCTGATGCCATCAGCGCTTACAACCACGTCGCCACCCTGCAAGCGATGAACCGATGTGATGATCAAGCAGTATCGATGCTCCATCGCCAAAATCCGATCCTCGGGCACGGGAACATGGACGGTGGTGCGAGCGGCCCCGGCTGGCATGAGCACCTGGATGGTAGAAGCCAACAAGGTTTGTGCTGAGCACGTGCTGGCTGCCGAGAGGGCTCGGCGAATCTCAACGTGCGCCACTACGTCCTCCAGGGTGCCGTTGGCTCGGTTCAGATCGATTTGCAGAAAGCGCGTGCCATTGGCCGTGTCAAACTGACTCGTCGTCGCGGGAGCCACAGTACCGTAAGGATCGTCCGAGGCGTTGACGACAAGCCAAGCTGTATTTGTAGCGACCTTGATGGTACCACCGCCCAAAACGTCGGTAAGCTTGAGTTGGTATGTAGCTGCAGCCTCAGGCAAAGCATCGTCGAGGAGCTCAAGACCCAAGCTCGCCCAGGTTTGGCCGTCCCCAAAGACGACAAACCCCGCTGCCTGAGCAAATTGCCCGGTGCCGTTGATAATTTCCCAGCTCAACACCTGCGTGCCGATTGTGCCGCCGTGGCGAGTGATATTGACGCTCGCCGCGGCATGAGCCGACTCGTCCAAGCGCACGCCTGACTGGGCAGCGGTTGCCCAAGCAAAGCGCCCGTATGGATCGTCGCTTGCGTTGATGGTGAGCAGCAACTGACGCGAGGCATCAGGCACAATCGCCGTGGAAGAAGAATAGGACACAACGGTCACAACAAGGGCCTCGGCAAGCTCGGGCAGGGAATCATTCAGAGCATGAATGGTGATGGGCCATGCCGCGCTCGTGGCTCCAGCTGCAATGGTCAAAATGGGGGAACTCACGTTGTAGTCAAGGTCCACTACAGGCGAGAGTCCGAAAGGAGCAAGAGCAGCAAACGTGAGATGTTCAACCTCAGTCTTCGGAAAGACGCTTCTGAGAACAATCGCAGGCAACGTAGCAAGGCAATGCTGTTTAATAGAGGAGGCAAGGCTGAAAGGACGTACCGAGCGCCGTGGGACTGGCAACGCGAAGTGCGAGGGAAATGCTAGCCGGTGCAGGTGTGGGCACTGTGGCGGTGAGGGTGAGGCTGCTGCCCGAGGGGTCCTCAGCGAGACTGACGGTTGAAGGTACAAGAGACACTGGCAAACGATTGAGCCCTGGAGCATGAAGCACAAGACAAATTGCGATGAGGTGTGACCGGGCAGCAGGAAGCAGCGGATACGGACAATGCTTAAAGCGAGACCTGTGCAAGCTGGACTGGCCGTTGCGACATCAAAGAGAGTGTCGAACGACCCCGTGGCGCCATAGTCAAGATGAAGGCCAGCTTCGCCCAAAGAGGTGCAGCGCACAAACACAGGGGTCAAGAGATATTCAGCCTGATCAGATGCCGCGAAGAGAGAAGGCGATGGGTGAGGATACCGTAGATACATCGGGGCAGACTTGCTTCGCCGTCATTCATGGGCAGCTTGGCGATCACCGGTTTGGCCCCTCACGATGGCACGGCAAAACAAGTGGGAAGCTTGTACCTCGGGTATGGCCAGGGAGCTGGAGGATCCACTTTGCCAGAAGGAGACGGGCAAGTTTGAGCTGCCAGCAAGAGGAGAGGAGCAAACACTATCCTCGAAGAATTCGCACCCCAGGTCATCGCTGGACCGCCACGCCAAAGACCATGTTTGGTTGGTTTGAACAAAAAGCGAGGCACAAGTATTGGGTTGCAACGACGGCGTGGCGCAATTTCCACCGACGCCGTCGTACTCGGGGCCAAACACGAGAAGTTGAGCTGAGATTGGACTGAAGATGGCCGAGAGGACTGGGTGAACCGAGGAGAATCACGGTGGTCACAAGGAAGCAAGAACGCAGGTCAGCCAAAAGATGAGGTGATGTGATGCAGCATGACGTTGGTGGGAAAGCCTCGGCCGCCGTGAGTAAAGATGAGATACCAAAGCCGAATGCACTGACCGAACAGGGGCATCAATAGAGCCACGAGATTATGGCGAGTCAAAGCAAGCGCCATCGCATCCGCTTCGGGGGTCAGAAAAATAAAAAGTTGTCCAAAGAAGAAGCGGGGTGCCGAGCTATGAGGAAAGCCCCTCGTGTCTCACGCAGCACGCTATATTTGCTACACGCGTTAAATAGAAGAGACGAGGGTCAGAATGGGGGCCGCTCGCCCGATGCCGAATTGATGACGGGGGGCGGCCTCCCGCCCTTTGCGCAGTTTCCGGAAGTAAAGGGTCGAGCCAAGGAGAAAAGGTCGGACACGCGATCAGATGGATGCAGCTCTGCGAACACCAATGCAAGCCTGTCCTGAGCGGCGGCGAAGAATACGGGCACCAGGACAGCACTCTTGGTCTACAAATGAAGCAGCCCTGCCTCGGTCACACAACACCAAGATCGCCCGCCATTAGGTTGAAATGAAAGCCTCACTCGACGTTTCTTTTGTTTCTGTGTGTGTGTGTGTGTTGTTTACCCACCACCCCAACAACAGAAGCACCGTCAGGCTCGCTTTTCAGCTTGGTGCGCCAGATGTGCATGCATGCGTGCATCACATCAATCTGACAACCAGTCTTCCAGTCTCCTCAAAGACCTCTCT
>NW_001865065.1:536566-543326 GCF_000002865.3 Monosiga brevicollis MX1
TCTCTCTCTCTCTCTCTCTCTCTCTCTCAGCTTTTGAACTGACCGCCTCCTGCAAGAGAGCTTCGATGGGTCGATGTGTCGATGGGTTGGTTTGCAGTACGGGCTGGTGGTTCTGAATTGGTCCTGTGTACAAAGATCAACACGGGCCTGAGCGCCTGGCACCTGGCACCTGGCACCTGCGCCTGGCAGAGTGTTGGTGATGGCATAGTGCTGCTTTGGTGGAAAGCGATTTTCCTTGGCGCGGCTGCGCCTCCTCATCTACGGCGTTGAGGGGCCAGCAGAATGACCGACGCCCGAGGCTTGCCGCTACCAAAGCGTCGCTTGGCCGCCCGACAACTGCAGACTGCACCCGCGACGAACCTGCCATCACCTAGCGTGCAGGCCGCACTCTCCCTGGCCGGATCGTTGCCGAGCAGCCCTGCCAGAGCCAGTGCCAGCCTGCCCAAGCCGCGCCGTCAAAGCCATGCTGCAGATCCACCTGCTCAATTATCAGCACCAGCTGCTCCAGCTGCTGCCACCGTCGAACCCATGCCCTCAGCACCCATGCCCTCAGCACCCTTACTCCATGACAGAGATCCGAGACCAGCTGATCCCCCTTCTGGAAACCTGACGGGGCTCAAGGAACCCGCGCCTGCCACCGTGCTTGAAGAACAGGTGGCACCCGTTGTCGCCTCACCCCAGACAACGCCGGGGTCAGAAACCAATGTGTCTCCAGACACGTCAGTGGCAGCACCCAGCGTTGCTGATCCGCAGGCAACTGCGCACACAGACCGTGCCCCTTCTCGACCACCTGTGCCAAGTCGGTCGCCATCCCAGCAGCTGCGCACGAGCCCGACTCCAGCCCAAGACCCAGCCCCAGCCGAAACCCCTGCTACGGCTCCAGCTTCAAGTCCCGTTCGACCCAAGCCGCCAAATCGGCCCATGCCACCAAACCGCCCACCCTCTGCCAGCAAACCAGCGCCACCCCAGCGGCCACCTGCGCCTGCATTGAATGACCCACCCGCACCTGTTGCTGCGCCGCGCCGCCCACCCCGCCCCACCGGCCCCAGTCCGGGACCCAAGGTCACGCCCACACCCGCCTCTCGACCAAGTCGACCACCACAACCAACCGCCTCTGCTCCCGCCTCAATCTCTAAACCTGCCCCACCCAGCGCCGACGTACCAGACACGCGGCAACCAGAGGTGGCGCCCGAAACCCTTCCCTCACCCCGCCGCCCGGTACAAGTACCCAGCAGGCCACAACCGTCACCGAAGCGTCGCACACCTCCACCCCGGCCAACTGGTCCGTCTCGCACCCCTTCAAGCACTTCAGTCACTTCCCCCGTCGTGCTCGTTGAACATCAGGCTCCAGATCAGCCAGATTTGGTGGAATTGGATGACGATGCCTTTGAAGACTTTGTCGGCGACTTTGGCGCCGAAAGCGATAGTGACACCAACGAATATCACCCTGACCAAGACATCGTTAGCGCTCAAAAGGATGACAGCGGCAATCAACCGCAGACTCCAGGTGATGGTGGTGCCCCATCGACCAAAGTCAACGAGTTGAGCTCGGGCCTATCGCCGACCCCGAGTGAGCCCACCGATTGCACGTCTTTACGCGCAGATGAGTACTTGGAAATTGATGGCGCTGATGCGCACTCTCCAGCAAGTGAATCCACAGCCACCGGTGTTCTCGCCGAGCCAACACTCATGCCTGGCACAGCGCCGACATTGCAAGTTGCCAGTCCGCCGTCCCCGCCTCCCTTGCCGGTCCCCTTGACCCTTGCCAGTGCCACACCCGAGGATCGCGTGCCATCAGCCGTCGCTTCCCAAGCCGCTGCAGCGACAGCCCTATCACCACCAGCCACCTCCGTTTGCAGTTCTGATCAAAATGCCATCCCAGTCTCTCCGCCCCTTCCCCCTGCTCCTGCCATTGCTTCAGCGAGTGAGATGGTCGAGTCAGATGGCCCCCATCTGCCTCAAGCACGCGCCCAATTGCTGCAAGAAATTGCCCAGGGGTCTGGGCGACTACGCCGCGTCGTGCCAAGTGAGAGCGCAGAGCAAGCTCGCCCCAAGACATTTGATGATGATCTTCGCGCGGCCATGGCTAGCGTGCGCAAAAAGTAGGTCCTTGTTGTCAATGGCTGATCACCCACAAACGCGCAAACAAAATAAAGACTCTACCATGCACATTTGTGCTGTAGGCGCGTCGAGGCGGTGGGTGAGAATGAGGACAATGCTCTCCCACGGCTCGCGGCGTCTCTGCGTGCGTTTGAAGCACATGAGCGTCGCTTGAGTAGCCTCGAGGAGATGGAGCTGATCTTAGCCGAAGCTACCGCAGCCGAAGCACCTCTCCCTGATGGTCGTCATGTGCTGCGCAATCGCGTCGGCTGGCCCGACGTATTTGTGAGCGACATGGAAGATGTACAGCGCAAGATACAGATCATTCGAGCCCGCCGTGCGTACTTGAACTTGTTCCTGGCCCGCCTCGCTTGTTACGAGGGGATACGCTGCCATAGCTCACTCCCTGTTGTTCAAACGCGCGGACACACAGTGGAGCGCTTGACGACGCTAGCATCCGCGGCGCAGCAGAGCGGACGCTTGCCCACCAAAGAGGTTGAAGCCGCGGTTCAAGCGGTCGTGACACATTTAGACGACCTGACGCGCAATGCGACAATTTACCGGCAAGCACCGCTCCCGGCCCTTGGTGCCTCCTCATTTTGTTGCCCTTCCTTGTGAGCAGCATCGCCTCACCCTCTTGACTTGCCGCCTTTATTTGTTTTTTGTTTTTTTTGTTTTTGTTTTTTTGTTTTTGTTTTTTTGTTTTTTTTGTTTTTGTTTTTTTTTTGTTTTTGTTTTTGTTTTTGTTTTTTTTTTTTGGGGGGGGGGGGGGGGGGGCATTGGCGTTGGCGTGGCTGGCCGGTGCTGGCAGGGCGTCACTGGAACGTTTACCTCTGCCCGCTGATGCTTTGAGTGCCAGCATCATAGCCCCTTTCAAGGTAGACATGCGTGCAGGAGAGCTCGCGTTCACTCCCTTGCTCTTGTGGGATTTGCGGATAGAGAAACGCGTCAGGGTCATGCATCCATCTTTGCTCATCAGCGCGTGTTTTGACTCTTCGACACATAGGACACATTAAACATGATCATGCCAATTGCTTGGCAAAAGCTGAGCGAAGGCATGCACGCGCTGGACAACGTCTTTGTCAACAAATTTGACCGTGATGCCATGGTTGAAATTGCCTTCAATCGAACCCAGGCCTTCCTGCTCCTCTGTCAATTGCTCGAGCAACGACTGGTATGTTTCGCGAACGCTCAATCAAGTTTGCCCGCCTCCCCCACATACTGCTTCGCAAGTATGTTGAGATGTATGGACATTCTTTGCTTTGATACCGGCCATGGGGCACATGTGCTAGAATGACCCGACTTGGCTTGGCTCTGATGCCTATACGGAGGCCCAGGAGCACCTAGCGCGCTTGCGTGAACAGCACGGGCAAGTCATTGCCGTCCGCCAACGTGAAGGCGCCTGGGATCAGCAAGAGTCCCCATCCCTGCGCCAAGCCGAGCCTCAGCCGGTGTGTTTTGACCTCGGCCGGTCCTTTCGCAATGCAGCGTCATGTGCCACCCGAGCCCATTTCAGTTTGACTCATTTTGGTCGTACACACTGGGACAACAGGACCGACGTGACCCAAACTTGCAGGCAGCTGTGAATGCCTTGCAAAACTTCCAAGGCAATACCGATGACCTGCGTGCAGTCCTGGCGGTATGTGTCATTAATTTCCTCCGTGGCATTGCTTCAATCTGCATGCCTCTCTGTCTCTGTCTCTGTCT
The DNA here is from genome assembly GCF_000002865.3 of Monosiga brevicollis MX1. Classification (NCBI taxonomy): domain Eukaryota; class Choanoflagellata; order Craspedida; family Salpingoecidae; genus Monosiga; species Monosiga brevicollis. The sequence goes on from NW_001865065.1 coordinate 540,374, forward strand.
CTGTCTCTGTCTCTGTCTCTCTGTCTCTGTCTCTGTCTCTGTCTCTGTCTCTGTCTCTGTCTCTATCTGCGGCTACTTGCCTGCTGCTGTGTGCATGTTGTGCATGTTGTGCCGTGATGATGCGTGAAAGATTTCGAGTGCTTGGTTTGTGAAGCCGATGACTTGAGAAAACTTGGCGTCGCTTGGGCCATGGTGAATCTCTAGCCTTTGGCAACAAGGCAAGCGTCGGGCCAGCTACGCAAGCTGATGCGCGCTGCGCTTGAATCCGGCAAGCCACTGGCGCTTGAGACTTTGCTGACCAGCCAAGCCTGGCCCAGCGTGGATGTACACCCCTTACGAGACATGCACGTTTTGGCCGAAGTGGTGGCCATCGGCGCTGACTTTGCTGTACCGGTACGTTTCTCATCTTATCATCCGGCAACAAAGGATTTCATGTCTTTTCCGAAATAGCTCTGACAGCGCCTGCCTCCTCGTTTCTCTGCCCGGGTGGCCGACAGATCTTGGTGCAGCACGGTGTCGATGTAAATGCTGCCAGTCACGACACTGCTACGACAGCTATGCATCTTGCTGCTCGCAATAATTCCCGCCGGGTAAGTTCTGCCTTCCAGACCTGCGCACCACAAGGGCTGCCGCTCGGTATCAAGTTCGCTGTGGTAGGCATTTTCGGTTTGACTTGTTTTCCCAGCATGCTGACCTTGCATCTTGGCTATTACCTGCAAATGCCTCGATCCCAGCTCGTTGCTGCCTTGATGGAGCATGGAGGTCTGCCGTGCGTCCGCGACGCTCATGGATTGTAAGTCATGTGTTGTTACCCACGCGCTCACCTCGGGGGGTGTTTCAGAGCAGACGGTTTGGCTGTCGTGACTTTGATTCACTGTCGTTGGGTGACTGGATCTTGAAGTACGCCCTTGCAGCTGCTCGCCCGTCACTTTCGGGTCGCCCAAACCAATGGATTGGCTCAGGCAGATATACAGGCATCGGGTAAGCAACATGTTTTTGCCACCTTGACACTTGACGATGCAGGGTCGCCTCATGAGGTTGCATGTGGGGTGTGGAATGGCAGACTTTTCCCGTCATGCGTTTGGGGCCTATTTTTTGTCCAAAACGTTTTCAGACGTGACTGTGCGGGGACAGGGCGAAGGCCCAGGCTTGCCCGCGCATCGCATCGTGTTGTGTGCCCGCAGTCAGTACTTTCGTGGCATGCTGGACTCGCAGGTATTTCTCGAGGCACGGCAGCCTGAGGTGAGTGACACCACTTGATTCAACGCATAGTGGCCCCTATTTTGTTCATTTTTTAATGCCGCTTGTGTCGAGTGCAGATTGTGCTGCACGACATACCGACGCCCGTGCTCAAGCTCATTCTCAAATACATTTATACGGGAGACATGGCCTTTAACACGGATCAAATTCAAGTATGTTGGCTCGGGTAGATGTTGTTTCGGGGTGTCAAAAGAGTGAAGTGCAGTGCCCAGAAGCATGGGTTCTGTATTCGTATTCTTAGAGTTGGTGTGTTCTTGCGTGTTCATGAACTTGGTTCACAGCTGGCCGTCGATTGCTTGATGGCCTGCCGGGAGTTTCAACTTCCTCAATTTTTCAACGCCATCCAAAAGAAGCTGGTTGGGAGCGTTGACCTTCAGGTCAGTATTTTTTTTTTTTTTTTCGAATGTCAATGTGACGAGCCATGTGTTTGTGCTCATCCAGCTTGTGACATGGGTCAAAAACGATTTGTAGACCTGTATCAGCTTGGTCGAAGCCGCCATTCTGTGCCATGCACCAGTGCTGTTGGCTAGCGCCATGCGCACGTTTTTGGAACACTATGATCAATTGCAAGCTGGTCAAGATCCAGACGGTGCCTTTTTGCAGCAGTTTTTGCTTGGCATTACCGACGAGCACCTAAAAGTCCCTGATACACACCGAGACGAGAACGTCAACGGGTTCTTCGACAGCGGCCATTGAGGCCGTGTATTTGCCTGCTCCGGCCCTGGCCCTGTTTTCCACGTGTATGAGATCTGGCACCCACCCGAACACCCAAAACAGCACAATTGATGTCGCTGGCATTAAACGTCCAGATTCCAGTGCAGGTGGCCAAATTCTGTGCGACTTTGTTTTGTCGATTTTTTTTTCCATTTTTTTTCGATTTTTTTTTCTTTTTTTCTTCTTTCTCTTCTTTCTTTTTCTCTGTGTCTCTTGTGTCTCTCTGTGGCTCTTTGTGTCTTTCTGTTTCTTTCTGGCTTCTTCATGGTCGCAACATCTGGAGCTCTGAATACGCACAATGTTAGCGTCAAATCCGTGCTTCCACGCATTTGAACACTCCCACTGCTTTCGCACACACTCAGCATCGGTCGCTATGGGTCTTCCTATTGGTATTCCATAGCTACGACGACCTCACACATTGACACCTACTTTTGGACCCCCTGGGCTTGATCCTCCTCGTGGCAGTCACATGAGTAAACACCGCGTGTGACGCGGTCCCCACGATGCCTGGGCAGCTGCCCTGGGGCAATAAGCTTGTGGCTACTGTTGTTTCCCTTTGTTGTGACACCTGCGGTCGGGCACGAGTTGCACTTTCCCTATCCTCGGGATTGAGCGACTCTACAGCTATTCTAACGGTGCACCTGGTCTGGTCACTGTGAATGCTTGCCGACCGCAGGTACGTCAAGCCCTCTGCCATTCTGTCTTCCCCTTGCTCTCCTGTGTGCTCTGCTCTCTTGTGACTTTCCCTATCCTCGGGATTGAGCGACTCTACAGCTATTCTAACGGTGCACCTGGTCTGGTCACTGTGAATGCTTGCCGACCGCAGCTGGTTCAATTGACCTCAAGACACCACCAAAGCTTTCGCTCCGCTCCGACGGACGTCTCTCAAACCTCTCTCAAAACGCTTCCTCAAACCTACGCGCTTCCTCGCAACCCAAAGACGGCCTCCAGACGTGCTGGAGCCTGACATGGTAGCGAT
>NW_001865065.1:543803-544711 GCF_000002865.3 Monosiga brevicollis MX1
GACCAAGCTCCAGATGTTGTGCAAGCTCCAGCGCCAGTGCACTTGCAGCCGACTGGTGGAGCGTCTCGCCACTGCGGCACACCAGGCTACATCTGGTCCAGCGACCACGTTGACTAGAATCGTGAAAAAAGCTCTCGATGGTTACGTCCCGACTCGTGATACTCTGTTCAGCGTGCCAAGCAACCGGACGGCGCACAAGGGGCCGACGATCCACTCGGTCGCCGGACCCAAGGCAGCTATTAAGCAGGCCGCCAGCTCTCCCAGCCGTCCACCGCTCCGCATTCCAGCTCAGCTCCGCAATTCCGAAGAGTTCACCAAGCTCAACAAAAGCGACAAGCAAGCTCGCCACACCTTTGCTCGAAAGCATCATCTCTGCTACCACTGCTTCGCCGATGACCACCAGAGCAAGGCGTGCCCAAAAAACTAGGGCCCGGGGTCGGGGAACCTGCATCCTCTACTTCCCCGGACCCCAACCCAGAGGGCGTGCCATCGCAGGCAGCACGTACCTCAGCCACAGATTCACTCCCACCTCGTGTGGAGCCTCGACCTGTGGTTATCAATTCGGTTTCTGTTTTATCACCGCGCCAGGACCCTGGCCCCTTGATGTCCGTGGGTGCTATTGGGTCGACGGCGGTGACGTTCCTCTTTGACACTGGCTGTGACCGCTCTTTGCTATCGGCACAACTGGCATCCTCCTTATCCCTTCCCACGCGCAAAGGACCACCTTTTGATGTCATCTTCGGCAACGGCACACGTATACCTGTCGAGACTTACACCGAGGTGTCCTTACAGCTTGGTCCCCTGACTGTTACCCGTTCCTTTCCGGTGGTGGCTCTCTTCGACGCCGCCGACGTTCTTCTGGGCCGCGATTTCCTCAGCGAGCACGACATTGTATTTCTGCTCGCCAA
>NW_001865065.1:547400-591803 GCF_000002865.3 Monosiga brevicollis MX1
CGTTTGTCTTTGAACCATCCTCGCCGGATCGGGGCTCCGGCTGGCGAGGGGGGGTGTTAGCGTCAAATCCGTGCTTCCACGCATTTGAACACTCCCACTGCTTTCGCACACACTCAGCATCGGTCGCTATGGGTCTTCCTATTGGTATTCCATAGCTACGACGACCTCACACATTGACACCTACTTTTGGACCCCCTGGGCTTGATCCTCCTCGTGGCAGTCACATGAGTAAACACCGCGTGTGACGCGGTCCCCACGATGCCTGGGCAGCTGCCCTGGGGCAATAAGCTTGTGGCTACTGTTGTTTCCCTTTGTTGTGACACCTGCGGTCGGGCACGAGTTGCACTTTCCCTATCCTCGGGATTGAGCGACTCTACAGCTATTCTAACGGTGCACCTGGTCTGGTCACTGTGAATGCTTGCCGACCGCAGGTACGTCAAGCCCTCTGCCATTCTGTCTTCCCCTTGCTCTCCTGTGTGCTCTGCTCTCTTGTGACTTTCCCTATCCTCGGGATTGAGCGACTCTACAGCTATTCTAACGGTGCACCTGGTCTGGTCACTGTGAATGCTTGCCGACCGCAGCTGGTTCAATTGACCTCAAGACACCACCAAAGCTTTCGCTCCGCTCCGACGGACGTCTCTCAAACCTCTCTCAAAACGCTTCCTCAAACCTACGCGCTTCCTCGCAACCCAAAGACGGCCTCCAGACGTGCTGGAGCCTGACACACAAAGCCACAAGAACCTTCAGAACGCGACGCTTGCTTTAAAAAACGAGCAACAGTCGCTTTTCGTGTCAATTGTTGAGGATGTAGAGAAATCCCGCGTCACTCGGCGTTTTGTGGCTTTGCACAACAAGAAAGCAATTGTCGGTGAAGAAAGTGCGCTTGGAAAGGGAAAATGGCTACTTCCGACCACTGAGGCTTTAGCCCATTGACGCTTGCACAAAAACAGACAATCCGGCAAACAATTCAGACAACTTTACTCTCGCCACTGGCTCTTGGGTAGGTCAGTCTTTTCCTCCTTGATCTTACACAGGGTGGGGCAGTATGGTGTTGCCAAATGGTTTCAGGAAGTGGCAAACTCAAAGTCTTTGACAGCGGCAATCATGTCCTTTTGCCGGCGTATGACCTCGAGCATGGCAGAAGGGTTCTTGCGACCAAGCGGCAAACCCCGCTGGGCCTTGCGTGCCGAAGCAGGGTTGGCTGCAGCTACGAGGGCCAGCATGCGAGCGAGCCAAAGAGAGTGAGGGAAAGCAGGACATCCGCAGGCCCCGTACTACCAACGCATTTATGAAAAACAAACAAACTCACCCGCATCTTGCCTGGCCGCGCGAGCGTGGCGCCTGGGTGTGCTGCTGGCTGGTCGCCCGGAGATAGCGGCCGAAGCAACGGGGGACAACAGATCGAGGGTACGAGGGCTTGCCGTGCTTTTTCGACCTGGCGTTGTTGGGTTTCGAGGCCTTGCAGCACGTCGGCTACGCGGTGAGGTGAGGGGCGAGGGCAGGTCCAGGGATGTGACCGCAGTTGACGACATCGAGGTGGCTGGGCTCACTGAACTCAGCTCGGGATCTGGATGCGGCCGCCAGCGCGAGCTGGATGGCAGGTTCAGTGGCGTTGCATCGACCTTCTTCGGCTCGGGAGTGGCTGAGGTAGCCCATGACACCGAGGCCGCCATCGTGGAGCTTTCCGGAGCGACAGCGGTACCCCGTCGTCGGCGCGTAGGCGTCGAAGAGGCGGAAGGCAGTGCCTCTGACGTGCCTCTTGTGCTTGCTCGGCGCCGCGAAGTGGTGCGCTGAAGTTCTCGGCTCCCATGTCGACGCCTCCGACTAAGCTGCTGGCCGGTAGAGCTTGGTTCGGGCTCACCGTCAAAGTCAAAGACACTGGTTGTGGAAGGGGCAGGCGCTGCTAGCTTGGCTTTTTTGGCATCTGGGGCCGTGGCTGCGAGAAGTGTGTTGACATCAAGTCTTGTATTCTCCATCGCTGATTCCGCCTGTGCGTGTTTCCGATACTTTTGGCGCAAACTCTGAATCGCCGCGCGAGCTTCACTCTGTATCGCCGGCCAAATGTTTTCGTAAATGCAAGACGGAACCACAATCCCCACCAGGTCCACGGGCAACCAATAAGTGCATCAGACATACCTGCGCGGACCGCCGCGGCCACGCCCTGGTCTCACGACTGCGGGTTGCTGCCATCCTTTCCGTTCCGTTTCGTTCCGAGAAAAAGTGAGAGAGAGAGAGAGAGTGAGAGAGAGAGAGCAGAGAGAACAGCGAGAGGGAGAGAGAGAGCATACGCAACTGTGGTCTAAAACAAGGTGTGTGCGCCACAAAACCTGTCAGGACATGTTTACCAAAAATTACAATTTGAAGAACACGGCTTTAATTTGGAGAAGCACTCGAATTTTATTTTTCGCGCTTTTTTTCTTTTTCTTTTTCTTTTTTTTTGCTCGTTTTGGCTGCCGCTGCTACTGCTACTGTCGGTGGTACGGTGGTACGGGCGTGCTGGTGCTGCTGATTGTCGGTGCAGCCGTCATCTTTGCTGTCACCTTTTGGTCCCAGGCTATACTTTACGCGTGAGCCATGGCTACGGTCCCCGTGGCCGAGGCTACCACGCCCAGCTTTGAGGAATACGTGAGCAACCTTCGTTCGCGATCGCGCGCCCGTGTCCGCGAGTATAGCCATGTCCCCTTCACATGGTGGATTGCCGAGGGGCAAGCTCCGCCCTTGCCCGCATCACGTTCGACGGCACCAACTCCACACCCCACCACCGTGGTGACAGCTGCAAACACCGCCCCGCCTGTCCAACAGCTAGCGCCACGTGCCGTGCCCGCGCCTGTAGTGGCTGCGCCGCCTCCCATGCCGCGGACCCAGGCCTCGCTCGTTTGCGCCAATGAGGAGCATGTAGATATACCTCCAGCAGAGGACTTTGAGGTCATGGTCGAGCCGCTTGCCAAAGTCCGTGCATCCCCCACCGAGCCTCCGAAGGAGGCGGCTGTTGTCATGTCGACCCCGGCTCCTGGCTCGTTGCCCAAGCCCATTTTGAAGACAGCCAACCGCGTGCCCGTGCTGAAGACATCCCACGTTCAGGTTCAAGTCAGTGCCATACTGATACACTCCATTGACCAAGCCACCTCGCTTGTACGCCCCAAAACTCATTTCATCCTGTGTTCTCCCGTGTCTTGTGGTAGACGCCACCCACATCCACTATCAAAGCCCTGACCCACAATCAAGCCCCCAGGTCAAAGTCAGCAATCAAGGATGCTGCTGCGCCGAGCAAGGCCACTTCCAAGGGTGCCAACAAATCTCGCGTACGGCTTTGGCCAGGCTTGACTGACATCGGCTTATGCAAGCTGTTCCGAGTTGCGCTCACCTTGTTTGACATCACTCCATCTTGAATGGTTGTTGATCGGCAGATCATGCGGGAAACGGCGGATGCCCAAGTTCGCAAGCCACCCCAACGTCCCCCCTTTGCCATGTATGGTTGGAACAACGATCAACTGGGTTACTGGAAGAACAAACAAACTTTCAATATTCGCGCTGCCCACGAGGTTGGATCCGTCTCCGCTTGTGTGTGTGTGTGTGTGTGTGTGTGTGTGTGTGTGTGTGTGTGTGTGTGTGTGTGTGTGTGTTCGTGCTCGTGTGTTGGTGTGTAAAAACTACTACTGGTAGTCCATCTGTGTGTGTGTGTGTGTTCGTGTGTGCGTGTGTGTGTGTGTGTTCTTGTGTTGGTGTGTTCGTGTGTTGGTGTGTTGGTGTGTTCGTGTGTGTGTGTGTGTGTGTGTGTGTGTGTGTGTGTGTGTGTGCGCTGGTGCCCGTGCACGTTTTGAATGGTGGAGATCAGCGAGACAGGGTCACTGACCACCTGGCCTCTGCAACCACCAAACTTACGATCGGTCATGCTGGCTTCTGGGGTCCTACAGGTCAATCGCCATGCCAAGACTCGGGCATCACAGTTGCGCCAACAACGGCGAAAAGAGGCTGCTGCCGAACAAGCTGCCCAGGTAACTCGCGCCCATGCTACTGACAACTCGACCCACTTCAACATCTCGCGCACCTCTTGCTTGGATCGTCTGGAACAGCCGCACTGGTTCAAGCGTTGCCCGGGTCACTTACACACTTTGCACGCTCAGGTGGCAGCCCAGTTGACTGCCACACAACCCCGCAGTGAGACAACACAGACACACGTCGGTTTTGTTGCCCCTTCAACTGCCACCAATGTACCCCTCGTACGTCCATAGTAGTCAATCTCTCGCCCATCTCTGAGCCGGGTCCATGTTTCCATGTTTCCATGTGTGTGTGTGTCATCTCGTGGTTGGCTTGCGTCAGCAGGCATCAAATCCTCCGGCCGCATCGGTTCCGACCAAACCTCTTTTACTCTTGAAGCCGCCCGCAAATTCTACGCCATCATCGGCCAAGCCGCAGAGCGCGCCCAGCTTGGTGGTGGGTGCCCACATCTCTCTTGTCGTGCCTTCGAGTCAAACTGTGCTGCACTATGGTGTTGTGCACAGGCCTCACGTGTTTGACTACCAACCGTAGAAGCGCTTGTCTCAAGCTTCCGAGCAAGATGCATCGGCAGCAAATGGGCACTGGGCCACCACCTACCGACAATCCTTCCGCGCATCCGAGGTGTGTGCACACCGTCTGCTTTTGCCCTCCTTAGCGTCGTGTATGGATCAAGCCAAAGTTTCGCGTCCTCATTTATCCATCGTGGAATATTTTTTCAACTTGCTGTAGACGAATGCGGCACCCGTCCATCGCGTCGTCATGGGAGCACATAAGGTCGGTCGTCTCGGAACGGGTTACACGCCAGCTTTTCTCTTGCGTATCCTCTCCTCTCATCTCGGTTGGCCTGCCGCATGCAGCCGCAACCTGTGACGAGCATTACTGCAGCACGACCGGGCCGGTTAGAGGATCAGTATCGAGTCAATTATGGTATCTGAGGATGCTGAATTTTACTTGCCGGGTAATCGTCTACAGTTTTACCCCCCTGGATGAGTTTCCTCTCGGCTTGTCAAAGACAGAAGTGGTACCCGCTTTTTCCTGCTTGACCTATCATGCGTTGTGGCGCCTTGCCGTCAGGGCTAGCCCCGCTCTTCTTATGCTGGAACATGTCAAGGCCCGGCGTCAAGTAGAGACCAGACAGTACATGCGCGCATCTACCTTTTTTTTTTTTTTCCGTGTGCTTCCATGTGGTTGAGCATTCGGCATTTGAAGCTTCACGCCAACGTGAAGAGCGTCAGAGTCGAATTTATTCATGCTTTACATATCAAATTTTTTCGTTATGCGCCGTACTTTTCAGCTACGTGCCCGATGCACCGCCCCTTGGTGGGTCGTACAACTGCGACTCTAAGAAGAAAAAGAAAAAAAAGAACAATCAACTGGCAGTTGTCTCGTTTTTCAAACTCGAGCGTGATGGTTCGGCTCCTCCATGCGCTCTGTTGACTTGAGCCAGTGCTGGTGTGCATCCATGAAAGCAACATGGCCAGCGACTTCGGACGGGATGCCCTGGGCTTGACTAGCTGCGGCGCTGGACCCGACTGAGGAGGAGTCAAGACCGTGCGCAGCATCTACAACCACCAGATCGAATGAAGCACGTTTGTGAGCATGCGTCACCCAAGCAACGTAATTTGTTGATGCCAGTCACAACAAACCTAAGCCGAGCGGACCGCCACGGGAAGCTGCCACGCGATTAGACTTGGCCATCGTCCCATTAGACACGAGTCCATCCAGGGAGGGGTACGTCGATGCGGGTGCACGGGGACCAGCAGAGGCTGCCTGGCTTGAACGGGATGTGGGGGTTGAGGTGGGAGCAAAAGTTGGAAAAGGGGCGGTCTTGTGATTGGTGGCGGGCATTTGCATTTGCAAGTGCTTGTGTCCCTGCGCATCATGCGCGAGCAGCGGTGTGCGGGCGCTCAGTTGCGGATGGGTGTCAGGTACTGCGCCTTGGCGGCCGTGACCAGAGTAGGCCATGCCACCTCGGCTCGCGTCAAAGATTTGGAAGCTGAGGGTAAGGTGGCGGCTCACAGGCATCAGGCTGAGGAAGAACAGAATGAAGCAGCCGGCCAAGGTCCATTCACAGCCGGCTGCTACTTCATTGGCCAAGCGCACGTGTCCGTCCCAGTAGGCCATGGTAACAAAAGCCATGCCACCCAACAGCGCCAAGATGCAGATAATGCAGAGGCCCAGTTGAACCCGTCGCCCCGCGAGTCCTGTAGAGTTTTATGGCCCAGAACCAAGGGGTGACAAGAAAACGTGGCATCGGGTGGTCATGTCATCATAGGTGAGTCGCCTTAAATATATGAAGATGGGGGTAACAAGTGCGTGCATGTGAGCGATTGGGCGAACCAAGGTGGAAATTGATCCTGGTCATGGCGCTGACGTAGAAAGCGCCGCACAGGAAGCAGAGTGACGCTCCACTCATGTGCATAAAGTACACGTTGACATTCTGTAAGTCGAACCCAGCCATTCGCCATAGGTAAGCTGCGTGCAGGTGTGTGTGTGTGTGTGTGTGTGTGTGTGTGTGTGTGAGGCAGGCCGATGCAAACCTGAAAGGCGGCTACAATCAGTGCCCCAAACGCAGCCACAACACCACAGATGCCAGCAATGCTATTCAGCTTGCGAAAGTACTGTAATTGCGACGCCCAGCCCAGCAGACAGACGATTGGTAGTGAGATAAATGTTAGCCCAAGGAAAAAAGCAAGGTGCACGATGCAAGCTCAAGACAGTCCGCATACCGGCACCGTCAAGCGAGACTGCATGTGGAGACGCAGAATGATGACGTAGGCTCCCGCTGCAGACAGCCGCGATGACATGGCATGATGTTGACTCAAAGTGATCGAAAACTAGCACGGATGATGGGCGGGAGCGCGGCCGATGCGGACACGAACCAAAGAGACTGGTGAGGCAGAGAAAAAAAGTGAAGTAGGAGCTTTCCGGCGGATGAGCACCCGTGTCACTGATATAATCGGGCTCGTAGCGCAAGTCATGATCTCGATATGCAATAATGTAGCTGTCATCAGGTACGGCATGCCAAACGCCAAGGACACCCCCCGGACGAGCGGTGAGGAGGGGCGGGAATCGTGTGGAGTTGAGGCGCGGGGCAGACTTGGAGGAAACTCACGAGGTGATGAAGCCAGCCGCACTGCTCAGCAGGATCAGAATGGGTAGATACACCACGCGCAGCGCCATGCTGGAGGCGTGCAAAGCCCCTTCCACCCCCACAGCCGCACGCTCCACCCCACCCACACCGGCAAATTGAATCGAGCCACTCAGCTCACCCGGCACCCGAGGCGACGGACACGAAACGTCTGTTGTAGGAGATGAAATGGCTGACATCTCTCTCTCTCTTCTTTTCGTGTGTGTGTGTGTGTGTGTGTGTGTGTGTGTGTGTGTGTGTGTGTGTGTGTGTGTGTGTGTGTGTGTGTGTGTGTGTGTGGATCGCGAATCAATGCCTGCTGCCCGAATAGAATCACAGCGTTGAGAGTGAATGGCAGAGGGTGGAGGGCAACGTGACATGCCAGGTCTTTGCACGGAAGCTGTCCTGCTTGATAGCAGGTCGAGGAAAAAATGCGGCAAAGCCGCTCCTTCCTCGGTTGTGGCATGTGCGGATAGGTTTCCCATAGTTGAGAGAGCACACGCACCGCACACATGCACATGTAGATATGTTTCATGATTTGGCGACTCGCGTGTGTATATGCATGGGTGATATGTGTGTGTGTGTGTGTGTGCGTCTTTGCGCGTGTGTGTGTTACGTAGACACGATCGAGATGGTCAACAAAAGGGCCAGCTTCAACTCAAGGAAAAGGGCAGAGGGGCCGTGCTAGCTGGCCACTTCATTGGTGTATACGTTGAGGACCGAGTCAATCTCATTGAGCTTGGCCACAAGCTTCTGGACAGCATCCATGGTAGTCTCACTGCACCACAGGTGTGACAAGCAGCAAGCGTGCAATGCAAAAAGGAAAGGGAAGAAAAAGAAAAAGAAGAAGAAAGTGAGCCAAGTCGGCGTGTAAATGCGCGCCACACGACAGCAGGCCGACGAGCATACTCGATTGGATGCGGCGTATTGGGTAGATAAGCCGTCTCACTGTAGGCCTGCTCATAACCAGCAGCCTGCAAGAGGCCATCAAACAGAGTACGCACACAACACAAGATGTCCACATGAGCCTTGACCACAGTCCACAGCAATGTTTGGCAGCTCGGTCACTGCACGCACCTGCACGCTTTCCTCTAGAGTTTGTGCGTCCGCAGGTGCACAAAACAGCTAGCCCACAGATCCATGACAGAAGGTCAAGAGAGGGCGTCCACACCACGGCAACGGTTTCATGAGCAATCGACTGGTAATTTGCGTACGGCGGGAAGCAACACGGGACGCGCGCCGGGGACGGATGTGGTTCAAGACATACAAAGACTTCATCATCATCTTCATCAGCCTCCTCCACATTATCAAAGTTGAGGGCAAACTCCTCAGGGTCAAAGTTTTCTTGCAAGTCCGGGTTCTTGGCCCAGATATCAGCCTTGCTGACGACGACGCGACCGCGCTTATCAAATGCCCATTGCGCCGTGTTCACGTCACAGACCTCGGCCTCAAACCTTTGGCACCACTTACTGCGGCCCAACAAGCGAGCAAGGGCAGGAGTAGCAACCAAGAAGCAAGAGTAGCAACCAAGAAGCGAAAGCACCATGAGGCTGACACCAGGTGAAGGCGCAGTGTGTTGGAAAGCGTTGGTATTGAGTAAGCAGAGGTCAAACGCTACCGACTTGAGCTCAGGAACAATGTGCTCACGACGCTCAGCTTCGGCTTCAACAATCATGAGCGTTCCGCCTGTCGAGGCACAGCGGAAAGGTTTGTCATGACAAGGCACCAACACAGACGCTTGCCGGTGGCTGACGCTCTCAGGGACCCTGGGCAGACGAACCTGGTCCACGACACTCAAAGGTAAAGACCTGTGCCTGCACGCCCTCACCCTTGCCTACTCGCAGTGCGCCTGGGCAACCATGCGGGTGCATTCGGATCAGCTGTCAAGAGGTGGCGGCGAGGAGCAGTGGTAGAAGCATGAAACGGGAGACTGGGGCCTCACCTTCAATCTTGTCCTTGGGCATGTCAGCATTGCGGGCAGCCGCTCTGTAAAGTCCGAGCAGGAAGCATGTCCAACAAACATGAATGAGGCCTCGAAAAAACCTCTATGCAAGCTTCACGGTAGCATGATTCGAACAAGGGAACCCAACGCGCGGATCACCAACAGCGCGGTTTTGAGACGGAGGTTACTCTCTGGATTTGCATTTCCACCATTGCCCTTGATGGCAATCACAATGTCTCTGAGAGGGCAGGAAAGGAAAAAAAAAAAACGTAAGGCAGGAGAACGCTTGGGGACATGCATGTTCAGATTGAGCCCTGGGTTGCGGGATGACCCATGCATGCTCAAAAGATTGGTGCTGCCCGTACCGGTGCAACCGGGCAAAGAGGATTGAGCGAGACTTGTCTATACGGGGCCAGGCAAACGCCACCAGAGGAGAGGCGCCGATGAATATTGAGCCCAGAGCAGAAATGATGAGGTGTGCGTTCTGCCCAGTCGGACCTTGGCGCGCCTTTTGGTGCTTGATGTTAGCCCACTTGCTGTGTCCAGCCGGGAGGAGACGCGTTGTGTTCAGGGACCGGCGCTAAAGGACCCATGGCCAGCAAAATTACCGGGTGAGACGAGCGACGAAGATACGCGCACAAGCAAGAGCAGATCCCGTGCATCAGTACCAGAGCCGTGTGCGCGATTGACGTTGCCAGGAGCTGGCGAGTCACAGCACGAAGAGCCATCTTGCTCAGCGGGCTTGTGCGCGGGTCTGTCCAAATCCGGCAGATCACAGGGTGCTCACTGAGTTCAGAGCAGAAACGCAGAACGCTGCCACAATCTTGGGTCCTCCGAGATACCAAAACGCAAGAGGAGAAGCGCGACAAAGCAAGCACACGAGCACGGCAACAAGCAGGCGAAGGCCCCCGGCGCAAAGCACAGCTGAGCACGGACGAGAGAGAGAGAGAGAGAGAGAGAGAGAGAGAGAGAGAGAGAGAGAGAGAGAGAGAGCGCGCACCAGTCGTGCAACGTGCTGCGCGCCGTTGTCAGATAAAATACGACGGTCGACCAAGTCGCTTCGTGTGCAGTGTGTGCAGTCAGAGAATGTCAGATAGCTCAGCCGGTTTGTCAGACAGATCGCCAATTGTCAGATAAAATAAGAGTAAACGAGTCGAGATCTCGAAACTTGTCTGCATGTTCTAACGTTGTATCCGTATGAAAAACTGCACAAACCCTGTTTAAAGCGTGGATTAATAAACATCAACAAGAGGGCGGGGGGATTGGCCTTTTCGGGATTGATACGGACTGCGGTGACGGGGGCGCTGCTGGGTCGGGGCAGTGAACCAACCGGGTGTGGTGATTAAGCAGTGGACCAGTCGGCGCGGGCGCGGGTTGACGATTCTGGGTTCTGGGGTCATTTTGGCAGGCTGCTGCTGTACGTGAATCTGCAGGGCAAGGGGTGACGGCAAGAACGAACGCTTTGGCGAGTGAACTCGTGCCGTTCAAAAAAAAAAAACCCTACTGTTGCGAGATCCAGTTGGCTGCGCTGTGGCGTGCTCTTATCCATGGTTGGCATGAACAGGCGCTGGTGCTTTGGAAGCAAGCAATCACGAGCGCATAGGTGCTCTGGCCTGGGACGCGTTGGTCGAGTTGCCGAGACAGACACAGGGCGATTGAGCGAATAGGCCAGGCATAATGCCCGATTTCATCTTTGACTCCCAAGTGCACACTTTTGAGCAGGTAGCAGCCGTGTTCCATCACAGCTCTGGCTCTTGCGCACCACCACGCTGCTTCTCTACCAGCCCACGTTGTCACGAGTTCTTCTTGGCCGCACGGCTGCTTTCTAGTGGTCGCTGCGTTAATTGTGGTGGCCGGTTTTTTTGCCGTTTGTGCGCTAGGTTCGCTATCTCGGCTTTGTGCCACTCGCCTCTCTGGTCAATCCAGAGGAGCAGGGTGGTGTCTTAAGTGCTGCTGCCAAGACCCTGCTCATCAAGCTCCAAAAGCTTCACGTACGCTCAATCCTGCTGTCATACACCCCCGCTGTCGCACAACCCCCTTTGTCGTACAAGCCGTTTCTTGAGCCACGCACTGCTTACTCCCCGTCTCGCGACTCTGGGCGTCGCCCCTCTTACCCTTTGTTCAATAGGATCGCTTGGTTTCCGAAAGCATCGCCAAGAAAGGCGGGAATGCCGATGACCCTCGTCTGCGTAACGCAGCCAGCAAAGTGCGTGCAACGGATGCCACGCCTATCCGTCCCATGGCCACCGCACGCGTCAAGTTTTCAGCCCCAATGTGTTTTGTGCTTGCATGATTAACCCGACGTGTTTTTTTTCTTCTCGCATCGATATATTTCGCAGTTCTTGACCAAGCATGGGCATGATGTGCGTCGCGGTGATCCGGTCACCGTCCTCGCTGCGACCCACGCCGTCACGGTATGATGGCCTCGGTCCTTCGTGTGTATAGTTTCATAGCGCGCCAACATGGCTTCGTCATAAAAATCACTCTGTTCATTCCCTTCTCATTGTTCAGATCAAGCCGACCATTGATGTGACGGCCGAGCCATTCTTCTTTCAGACCGTTCATATGGTGCAATGCACACACGTACGGCATAGGCTCGCTCTTGCATGCCCGGCCCTGTTTGTCATGCCCCAACCGGTTGTCTCAACGTTTTCTTTATCTGAACTGTTTGATAGTACACTGACGAACAAACGACAGACAAGCAAGACATCATCGTCGTCCAACACAGTGGTCTGTCTCCGTACACAGCATGCACGCTAGGCAACGAGTGCTTGTTCGACCCCTCTCTTCCCGAAGCATTGCTTGGCCATGCTCTTTTATGCACCTGGCACGTGGTGTCACATTTGGTTCCGTAGGCGATGGTCGTGCAGCCTGTCACTTGTTTGCCGTCGCCCCCAAGGCCAGCCGCGACTTTCTTGATACACTTCTTGAAGCGGTGCGTTCCACCTGCGCTACATGGAACCAGTTTACAGTACTCCCGCCTCCATTGTTTCACCTCATGTTTGATTCACAAATTTGTTTCTGGGCGAGGCAGGCGCGTATTGGGCGACGCATCGAGCGTCAGAACGAGGCGACAGAGCAATACCATGCGTCTGAAGAAGCACAGAAAAAGCAACAAGCTGCGCCGGGTAGCCAGCATCGTCGCGTTGCGCCAGCCGATTCGGACGATCTGACGCTGGCCGTTGGCATTGGTTTGAAGCGGCGTTCCTCCATTAAGGTGTGTATGTGGGTGTCGGCGTGTGAGCATCGGGTGGGGGCGCTGTCTTGCTTTGGCCCACATCCCATTGTCTCAGTGTGTGATATTCACCATGCGCATATCTGCTGCAGATTAACGCAGGGCTGCGGCGCAGAAACTCGGTGCAAAAGTCCAAAGGCAAGCGTGCGGTAAGTACGATAGGTCTGCAGGGTTCCGATTGAGCGGTTCCTATTGTACCATTGGTCTCAACTTGTTTCTTGCACACGCCAATTCGATTCAGAGCCTGTCATCTTCTGTGGGGGGCACTTCTGCCGTCTTGGCCGAGGTGCACGAAGAGGCGTCGGCGCGAGCTTCCATGATCTCTTTCCTGACTGACGACGATAACAACAGCTATGGTGTGGTTCTATATCGCGCCTCATTCTTGTGCTTATCGAGCACGCATGATCAACCCCGGCAGGAAAGCGCTTTTGCCTTACAGACTGATCCTGTGCCTCCATCTGCCGCAGGCTTTGGAGCAGAGGACGATCTTTTGGATGACATTGACGAAAGTCTCTTCGCGACGTCCGATGTTGTGGAAGAGGTGCGTGCAACCTGAGGGCCTACGATGAGAGTATAGGAAAACAAATCAAACTTGTCCCTCGTAAGCCAGTTCATGTTGGAGTGTTGCTGTGCACTGCTGGATCCGGTAGGCGGATGTGGGCGATATGAACATGGATGGGTTTGGGTTCAACGAGGAGGAGGAAGAAGGAGGCTTTGGCTTTTGACACGGGTTTGCCCCTCACCCAATGTTTCAGAGGATGTCGTTTGGCAAGGCACTGTTGATGTTAGTTGAATCTTAGCAAGACATGTACGTCCCATTCTCTTCTTTCTGCTTCGCGCCCCCTCTTTGCCAAGGAGATGAATTGGTGCAGACCAAGGCATTCAGCGAAAAGCACTTCAAGGAAGAAGGAAGAAGGCAGGAGGAAGGAAGAAGGAGGAGGCAGGAAGGAGGAAGGAAGAAGGAGGGAAGGAAGAAGGAAGGAGGGAAGGGAGAAGGGAGAAGGCAGAAGGAAATGAATTGGTGAGAGAGAGAGAGAGAGAGAGAGAGAGGCATAAGCAAGAAACCCCAATAAAGCAAAACATAAACACAAACACAACACCAAAAACAAAAACACGAAGACGCAGAAACATCATTTTTGCTCAAGCAGACGCCGGACGCCAGAATGAGGGGCTGGACGTGGGGGCTCGGGTTGCTCTTGGGCTATGCCGTGATGGCAGCAGGTGGGGAGCGGCGCCAGCCTTATTTTTCTTGGGACACAGTGCCCGTTTACGTCCACATGTGTAACGAGAGTGGGCCCTTCAATGAGGAGGCGCTCGCTTTTATGCTGCGCTTTGCCATGATCACCCTTGAGAAGGGCCAGGGCGAGAATGTGTCCGTGTGCTGTGCTGAGGACAAGATCCTGGAGCAGGCCCAAGTCATCAAGGCACGCCGACCCGATATTCATGTTCTCTACTACATCAACAGCGTGCTGGACTGGGAAATGTACCGCCTCCACCAGCACATGCTAGCTCATCCGGAACACTGGATGTATCAGCAGGCGGGGGCGCCCGTGCGACTGCGGGGTGATCCCACCTTTCCGCAACCATCCGATGGAATGCTTGTTTTCAATTTCACCACGGCAGCTGGTCGTCAGTTTTGGGCACAATCTTGCATCAACATGACGCAAACGGGTGTGATCGATGGATGCTTCGCCGATCGTGCTCAGATAGGCCAGTTGCCCGGTGTCAGTGAGGCCGACAATGCGGCATATGCGTTGGGCCATCATCAGGTCCTGCGTGAGTTACAGAATCAGATTCCGGGCTACCTCATTTCTAACAACGACAACGCTACTGATCTGGATGCTCTGATGATCGAGACTTATCAAAACGATGCGGCAAGTTTGCATGCCTTGATGACCGCTGTGGCCGCCGGCCGCCTGGTGCAGGTGCATGCCGGCTACCATGGGATTGAGCACGATAGCAACTGCACCAACATCACCAACACGCTGGCTTCCTTTCTCATTGGTGCGGGGGAGCGATCATACTACGGCTGTAGCCTTGGGTGGTATTTTGATTCATGGTCCCATTGGAACGATGAGTATACGCGCCCGCTGGGTCGCCCGCTGGCAAACGCCACTCGCTCTGGCTCAGTGTGGGAGCGCACGTTCAGTGCGGGCGTGCACGTCACCTTTGATGAGAGCACGGGTGTGGGCAGCATCGATTGGGCCGCGGGCTAGTCCTTTTGACATTTTTTTTTTTTTTTTTTTGGGGGGGGGGGGCTCAACTGCTTCACATGTCAATTGAAGCGGAGCCACAAACCATCAAAGAAGCACAGAGAGACAGAACACAAACAAACAAACAAACAACAACGAATCACATGGCTGCCGCTGTAGCCAACGGCAGCAGAGACACATGGCAGAGGGACGATCTCGCGCCACCCTTTAGTGGCATGTGCAGAGGGGAGTGCTGGTGGAGCAGCAGGGCTTGATGCAATGCTCGGGGGTGCAAGTGGAGTCTTGTGCAAAGTTGGCTTTGGTCGTGTTGTCCATGGCGACTGTATGATTGAAAGCCGCCCAGGCCTCGCCAATCGCGTTGAGCACGGTCCCGTACTCCATACTGTTCTCATCCAGGGGTCGAGCCTCGGAGGGATCGGTTCTAAGGTTGAAGATGAGTGGCTTTGGCAGATACTTGGTGCCGCCGTGGCCAATCTGCGAGTCGGGCCAGTCCTTGCAGCCAGCAGTATTACTGATGCGATACTTGGCCTTGTAATCTCCAACGCGGATGGTCTCAATCGCACCAAAGTGTGGGCTGCCCTCTCCGTATGAGGGATGAAACATGCTGGTGTGACCCCGAGCGCTTGCGTTGAGCAGGATTGGAGCCATGTCCAGCCCATCAAAATACCGGTGAGCAGGCAGACTCTTGCCAGCCAGGTTGGCAATGGTGGGGAAGTAGTCGATGGTGCCGGTGAGAGCTTCGCTGATCGAGCCTTCGGCAATCTTGCCGGGCCATGAGACGATGCCCGCTTCGCGATGCCCACCTTCCCATGTCGTTGTCTTGCCTGCTCAGCACAGCACGGGGCCAGGACAAGGGGCGTCAGAGTGAAAGCGGCTACAAAGTATATGCGGTGTGCCTACGACGACGTACCAGTTCCTCCGCCACCGCCGTGCATGCGCAGCCAAGTGCCATTGTAGATCCAGTTGGAGCCACCATACTGGCACTCAAACGAGGAACCACCGTTGTCACCTGTTAGAAAGATGATGGTGTTGTTGCGGATGCCCATGTCATCGATGGCGGTGATCAGGCGACCAATGTGGTGATCCAACTCGCGGAGGGCATTGCCGTACACGCGGCCATGCTCGTATTGTCCGTTGGAGGTGCTGCTGTTGTCAAAATCCGGGTGGCTGGTGATGGGCACGTGCATGTGGTTAAAAGCGGCGTAAAGAAAGAAGGGCTTGTGCGCGGTGTGGGCGTCGTGCATGGCCTGGATACCAAAGTCGACATAGCGCTCGGTCAGATTCCATAAATTGACGGGCTGTTCCACGATGCTGTAGTTGCCAAAAAGGGGCACGCTCTCCTTCCAGGGATTGTTGGGCCCAATGTGGCAGGATGAGGGGTCAGCGTGGCTGTTGCCGTAGGCACTGCACGTATCAAACTTATAATTGGGGCATTCAACCTGGGGCTGTGCCTGAAAAGCAGTATTCGTGCATCCGTAGTCGTGGCTGGTGGCCAGTCCGAGGAAGCGGTCAAAGCCTCGTCGTACCGGATTATAATCGGGTTGAATTCCCTATGTGGCATGTGGCATGTGTCGCGTGAGCTCTTTTAATTTTCCTGCCTGCCTGCCTGCCTGTGTGCCTGCCTGCCTGTGTGCCTGTCTGCCTGTGTGCCTGTCTGGCTTTATACGATCGTCATGGGTTGGTGAGCGGTCGAACGGTATTCAAACACACCAGGTGATATTTGCCTGCCATGGCCGTGAGGTAATCACCCTGCAAGACCTCAGCAATGGTAGTCTCGTTGAGGGGAAGACCATACAGGCTGAGCGGGCTGAAGTTTCCAGTAATGCCATTGCGAAGGCCAAGACGTCCCGTCAGTAGAGTGGCACGGGAGGGGCCACAGAGTGGCATGGCGTGAAAGTCGGTGAAGCGCATACCACGCCGGGCCAGACTGTCCATGTTGGGGGTATCATTGTATTTGGAATTGTAGATTCCTAAATCGGGCGCGGTGGGGCTGAGCTCATGGCGAGGCAGCTAGCAAGACCAGTCGTCACATACCCAGAGGTTGTCATGTCACAACAACGTACCGACATCGCCGATGCCAAAGTCATCCACAAAAAGGACAACAATGTTGGGTCGTGAGCCAGTCAATGCATTGCTCTGAAGCGGCTTAAAGCCAATGGATTGCAGCAGCCGTTCTCCATCAGTCGACGCGGCCGGCGATCCCTCCTCAGCGCGCCCGAGCCCGACGACCACAAGCGCCGCCAATATCCACAACAGCGATGACATCTTGCCGATTGCGAAAGAAATGACCACTTTATGCTGCAGGGTTTGGAGTTGTTGTAGATTTATTAAAAATCCCGGTGTTAGTTAATGATGAAGTCTCGCTAGTTGACGTCGATAAAAGTTATTGTCAAGTTATCGACGAGGATCGAAAGGTTAGTGCTGGATGTGCATATTAAATGCTCGATATGAGTGTAAATTACTCATAAAAATTTGTAGCTAAAAGCTGAGTTTATGCAGTGAATAACAGTGTCTTTCACTGCTTTCGCAGTTAAAGGTTATGGTCACTCTCTTCGTATCTGCTTGATCTTGGGATTTCTTCAACCACACACACACACACACACACACACACACACACACACACACACACAAAGTGCTCACATGTCATTTTTCTCTCTTTTTTGCGGTAAAACATTATTTAGTGGTCACTGATCTGCCGATGCGCCTTCAAACGGCAGTCCGGTTCGGGCACTGGCTTGGGACTTCTTGGTTTGGGATGAGTGACAGCACCTGCCCATCTGCTTCCGGATACGCTTCCCCAACTCCTCCAAGACATCTTTCTTCATTTGAGCTTGCCATGTGCCATGTGCCTGGCCTGCCCATGTGTTTCGATCGCAAAAACGTTCAGCGATGTTGTGCAAGCCTGCTGCGGTCAAGTTATGCACACTAAAAGCAAGAGAGAGAGAGAGGCGCAGACACACGTGTGTCGCTGGTGTCGCCGGTGTCTTTTTCGCATGGCAGCTGGCGTCTCGTGTGCATTTATCTGATCAGTGTCTTGTTCGTCTCTGGGGGTTGTTGGGATGGTCCGGGGGGCAGGGGCCGTTTGGTGTGTTGGGATCACAGACTGAGAGGACAGGGGGGTTTTTTTTATGACCTGTCAAACGCGACCAACAACGAGACCAGTCACAGTGTCCACTCACGCGCGCTCGCTCGCTGCACTGGCTTGTTTCGCACCCTTGATAGAAGAGCTTTCCCTTGTGCCAGTTTCCTTCTGTTACATCCCGTCATCATGCCGTACGTCGAGCCCGTCCAATCATGCCTGCCACACGGCCGTGCTGTGTCGATTCGACATGCTCATGTCTCTTTGTTGATGGGATTCTGTTAGTCAAATTTTGCTTCTCGGCGCGGGCTTTGTTGCCGGCCCTTGCCTCGACTACTTGCTTCGTCGCCCGGAGAACAACATCACCGTTGCTTGCCGTACGCTCGAGAAGGCCACTGAGCTCGTGGGTGGTCGCGACCGCTGCAAGGCAACCAGCCTGGATGTTAAGAACGCCGATGCCCTCCTCGAGGCCGTGTCCCAGCACGACCTGGTCATCAGGTAATGCCTGGTCCTTTTCTTCTTTTCTTTGCGCTCCTGCCTCTTGCCACCACCGTCTTGCCGTGTGCGTGTGCATGCTGTGCTTCTGACCAACCAGTGGCTCATGTCAGTCTTGCCTGCTTGTGACCCGAGCACAGCCTGATCCCTTACACCTACCATCCCTTGGTCATCGAGGCCGCCATCAAGGCCCAAAAGCACTTTGTCTCAACCAGCTATGTCTCCCCAACCATGGCTGGCTACGACCAAGCGTACGTGATGCCATTCTCCAAATTGTCGCGTCTACGATACGTGTTTTGTGGCCATGATAATTGGTTAGGCAACCTGCCTCTCATGCTCGTTTCTACTGGCATGCGTATACAGCGCCAAGGATGCCGGCATCACGGTCATGAACGAGATCGGTGTCGACCCTGGCATTGACCATCTCTATGCCAAGCAGATCATTGACAAGGTCCACGCCGAGGGCGGCAAGGTATGCATTGCGTCGCATTCTTCCCATGGCTTTGATACCCGAAACAAACGCAGCCCTCCAACCCCCTTTCCCAAAAGCCCAAAGGCACCACCCGTGCAGGCATGAATGCTCACGATCAAGGAGGGGGTTTTTTTTTGTTTTTTTTTTCTCATCTTCTTCTCTGGGGCTCTTCTCGCTTGGCTAGATTGACCACTTCACCTCGTTCTGTGGTGGTCTTCCTGCACCGGAGGCTTCCAACAACCCTCTGGGTTATAAGTTCAGCTGGTCGGCGCGTGGTGTGCTGCTGGCGGCCGGCAACACGGCTCGCTGGATTGAGGATGGTCAGGTCAAGGAGGTCAAGTCGCCCGAGCTCCTTACGCCTGCGGCCGTGCGCGAGGTGCCCATCTACCCGGCCTTTGCCTTTGAGGGCTACCCCAACCGTGACTCCACCCCCTATCCCGAACGCTACGGCATTCCCGAGGCCAAGACCGTGCTGCGTGGCACCCTCCGTTACAAGGGCAACCCGGCCTTTGTCAAGGCACTGGCTGATGTTGGCTTCCTCAATGATGATGCCCAGCCCTTCCTGCAAGAGTCCAGCCCTGCCATTGCCTGGTGTGCCGTCATGGCCCGCCTTCTCGAGTGCGGCGAGAGCGAAGAGTGCGTTTCCTGCTTGCCCACAGCGTCTTCATCTGCTCCAGTTGTTCAAGCTGGCATCCCTGCTACTTCTGCATCTCTTTGCTCACACGGATTTTTTTTTCTTTTTCAAAACTTGTGTTGCATTGACAGGGAGCTTGAGGCTGCTTTTGTGAAGAAGGCGCAGCTTGCCGACTCGGCCGACCGTGCGCGTATCGTTGCCGGCATGAAGTGGTGCGTCACACCTGCCTCATTCCCTGGCACACGCGGAAGCTGACAGAAAACGCACCAGAAAACGCACCAAAAAACTTCCACCGGCTTTGACTGGACTTTCTTTTGGCCACCCGTGAAACTCATTTGGGGTTACTTTTCAACGTGTTGTGTTTTGCACGTGGCTTAGGTTTGGCCTGTTCGCGAGCGAAGATGTGCCACGCAAGTCCTCTCTGCTCGACTCACTGGCTGAGCACCTTGCCATCAAGCTCAAGTACCAGCCCGGCGAACGGGACATGATCATGATGCAGCACAAGTTCCACGTGACCCGCTCTTCGGGCAAGCAGGTGTGTGTGTGTGTGGTATCACTGTGCTTGCATCTCGCTTTGCGAGCCTAATTTGAGTCGAGCTCAACACGTACTGGTCTGTGTTCTTGTCCCACCCTGCCTGTATAGGAGATTATCACGAGCACCATGCTGGAGTACGGCATTCCCCATGGCGCTACCGCCATGGCGCGCACCGTTGGTATTCCCTGCGGTATGGCTGTGCAGCTCGTCCTCGACGGCAAGATCACCAAGAAGGGCGTCTTTGCTCCCTTGACCCCGGACATCTACGAGCCCCTGATCCAGCAGCTCGAGGCTGAGGGCATCTGCTGCAAGGAGGAGCTGGCTTTGATCTAAGCGTGTGCTCGCACTCTAGACGTCACTTCAGAAGATGCCGCGCAAGACGACCGCTTTACATGTGATTCAGACGTCATGGTTTCCAATTGTCAATTTCATTAGGTTTTCTTCCCCGACACACTTGATTGTAAGATCTGGACGATTAGATTCAGAACATGCAGTGCAGAGTGCGACCTGGTGACAGCCAGCGTGCATATGGGAATAAAAGAAGGTGGAGTGCCCGGAAGAACCGCACGGCGGAATTTTGGCCACAGCCAGTGCCTGCCTGTTTGGCAAAAGAGGGCTAATGCGCTGCAATGGGTGTTGCATGCCGGGAAGCGAGGCCTGCCAGCGTCATCTGACGGCGTCGATCGCGGCAAGCATGGTCCTCCGGGAAGCGGTGCGCTGCGCAGTACTGCGTCCGACAATCGGCACACGGAGTCCCTGGTAAAACTTTGCGGCGGCAATGTGCGGCAGGACAGCGCCGCTTGCGGCGGGCCTGGGCATCAGTAATGGCTACATGTTGTTGACAGCCAGAGCGAATGTGTTGCGCCAGAATTTCCTCGGGCGAGACGCCGTGGGGCAGAGCCAAGAGCTTCTCGCACTTGGGGCAGGGCCGCAAAGTACGCTACAGACAAGGTGGCAACACCAGCGTTAGCCGAAGAGGCACAAACAAAGGAAACTCGGAGACAAGGGCTGGCTGTCGAGCCGTTGTTGTTCAGGTCCCCCACCAAGCAAGGCGAAAAGTACGCACCGAAACGGGGGGTGTCGCGCAAGCATGCGTCTGGAAGTGGTCACTACAGGTTATGAGACCGCACTTGCGGCAAGTGCAGGGCAGAAGGTCCAGCTGGTGGCAGCCAGCAACAGCACAATGCTGGCCCAGAGATAAAAAGTCAAAGTCCTGCACCATGGCCGCCGCCGCCTCATCTGACGGTGTCGTCGTCTGACGTGGCACAGGCCGCGAACTCGCCATGATGAGCTGGGCCTGGTGAATGGCTTCGACTCTGTTCTGTCGCTCGGAAGCGACTTGACCCTCGGCAAAACCTGCCAACATCAATGCTTCAGAGGACTGCCACTAGTAGCTCTGCGCGCAGCCAACCACTTGAACCTCTTGATCGATCAACAGCAAAGGAATGACCGCAGACAGGATCGTCGAGCACGTCGATGCGGATGAGAATTCAAAAAAATGAAAATGAAATCGTCGGTGTGTGTGTGTGTGTGTGTGTGTGTGTGTGTGTGTGTGTGTGTGTGTGTGTGTGTGTGTGTGTGTGTGTGTGTGTTCTGCTTAAAAGGAAATAGAGCACAGGTAACCAGCGGGTGAAGCGCCTGGAAGTCGCCGTCACGGTGACGTTCGAAAAGCCTGAAAAGTCTGACATTCTGACATTCTGACATCCGTGTCCTCGATGTGGCGAGGCGAACGCAATGCCCTTTCATTTGGATTGCGTGAGGGGTTTCAATGAGCACCAGGCGCAGCAGCAGCAACCCGAGCGAGGTCTGAGTCGTTGGTGCCCGAGTCAGACTGCAGTGGCAGCGGCGGAGTAATAGGGGCTCGGTGATAGCAGCGGAAAAACAGGTCGGCGAGAGCTCGAAAGGATATCAGGGCCTTGGCGACTTTTGCACGTGTAATCCACGGCCATGCGCAGCATCATTGACTCCTCGCGGCTGAGCGGCGTCCCGTCCAAATCCTTCACCAGCCCCACCAAGATCAAATATGCCTGGTATGCCAGCCGTTCCCAAAGCTTGATGACCGAGTGCCCGCTTGGTCGTATGTGATACCAACCATGGTCACGTCACATTCATTTTTCAACCTTGGCTTGTCCCATGTTGTTTTAGGGCCGCCATCTTCTTTCTCGGGGCAGTGGCCATGACTGGTGCACGTCTGGGTTTGGACGCCGCCAAGAAGGAGCATCTGCGCAAAGAGATGGAGCGCGAGCGCGCCGAGCGTGCTCAGCTCAAGTCGCAAGTCTGAAGCGTCATCACGCGTCTTCAAGAGCCTGGTGGAGGATAGAAGAGGAGAGAGGGCAGAGGAAGAAGAAGAAGAAAATGTTGAAGATGAGTGGAAAAGGTCACGGTGTATCATTGAGACGAAAAGGCAACTGCTGGCCGGCGCTTGATGGGCTGTGCGGTTGTTCATGAACCGTTCTCGGCCACGCTGGGGCTCCCGGGAATGCTTTTTCTCTGTTTGTGATGTATTAGTTTTGATTATTGGTGAGCGCGTTTTCTTCATGGTGGGTGTGCTTTGGCCTTGGCCCGCGTGAAACAGAACCTGCGTATCGCCAGTCCAAAGTCCTTGTGCCGTTTGCGTTTGCCCCCCTCAATCGACTCCGTGACGACGCCCGAGGTGCATGTCTTCTTCCTTGACCTCGACAGTTTGTTGAGCCAAAGCCCAGATCTGACATTTCACTGCTTTCGCAGCCATTGCTCCACCAAAGTCTGACTTGTATCACACATTCTAGACATGAAGCGAGACAACGGTCACACTTTAAAATATTTTGTCTTGTGTGTGTGGCGTCTCCTCTTTGAGGCTGCCGGTGTCGAGGAGGATGGGGGTCAACGTGGCGGTTGGACGATGGGCTGTGTGGGGGCTGTTGTTGAGTTGTGTTGTGGTGGCAGCGGTGGTGGATTCTGGGGAGGTCAAGCCGCATAGCCGGAAGGGTCGCGTGGTGTACATGTATCACTTGCACAAGTGCGGTGGAACCTCTTTTTGCAACGATGCCAAGGCGCAGGAGACGCTCACGTCGCGCAACTCCAACTGCAACTGGCTCGGGGACGGCGTGGTGCGGCGGCGCGGACCGGGTGGTCTCTTCAACATGGATCTGTCGTGTGAGCGGCGGATGATGCTTATGGGCAAGGAGGTGACCTATTTCCAGACGGAAAGCATTCTCAATCACAAGCTTTTGGATTGCCCAGAGCAGATCTTGCCCAGCGTACAGTTTCGCAAACCCATGAGCCGCCTGATATCCCACGTTCGCTTTGATTCCGGCTTTCGGCGCGATGGACTGGCCAAGTTCCGGCTCGAAACCTTTAGCACGGACATTACTGATGATGTGCGGTACGGTACAGCGGTGATGAACAACTTTTACATTCGCAGCTTGCTCGGGGAGGATGTGTTCCGTATGCCCCTGGACGCCATTACGCGGGACCACCTCGAAGAGGCCAAGAAGATCTTGCACAAGATGGTGGTGTTTATTCTCGAGAACAAGGAGACTCGCAACAAGCTGCGCTCGTGCTACTTTGACTGGCCAGCTCCCGAGCCCGCCAAGTCGGGCACACACGTGAACAAGCTGGGTGGCTCCGTCGATACGTGGATCGAGCGAAATGTGGATGCCGAGTGGTTTGCCGAGATGCGTCGCTTGAATGCCCTTGACATGGAACTCTACGCCTATGCCGTCGATCTCTCGGCACGTCAGGCCGCCGCCTGCGATGCTTCATCGTAATCCCTTGGAGAAAGATGAGAGCTCTGGTGTGTCCTGGTGCTAGCTCAGCTTGACCTTGTTTTCTTGTTCCTCTTGTTCTTTCTCGTCTGACCTTTTTGGATGTTAAGTCTATTCATCTCACCCCATCCCCGACGTCGGTTCACACCGCCTTGCCATGGCCTGAGCAGTTCGGGGATCCTTCCTGCCTCAAACGAGCCGAGCTGATTCCAATGTCTGTTTGCTTTGTTTCATTACCAGTGCACTGCTTGTCACACTTTTCCTGTCTCATCGAATGTCAGAAGAAATTTACAAACTGCGCATAGCAACACCAGCACACAGCCAGAATGTCACACACACCAAACACCAAACGAAAACCAACTTCTTTTGTTTGTTTGGCCTTCAGCAACAAAAGACAAAAGGAGTTAGAGAGAGAAAGAGAAAGAGAAAGAGAGAGAGAAAGAGAGAGAGAGAGCAAAAGAGAAGAGAGAAAGGAGAGAGAGAAAGAGAGCAAGAGAGAGAGAGAGAGTGAATTAGAGCACAAGAGAAGACACACACACACACATCCACACACACACACACGCTGCGCGCCAAAACAACAACGACGGCGGTGACCAAACGGCTCTCAACCGCTTGTCTTGCGCCTCAAGACCTCAAGACCTCAGGGCCTCAAGATCTCAGTAAAAGGCGTGCACACCTCCCGGGGGGCGGTCCAAGGGCAGGCAGGCGCCCAGCTGCAAATGCACTTGGATCGGTGTCATTGTTTATTGGTTGGACCATTACCTGTCAGGGGTCCTCCTGGCCGTGCGTGCGTGCGTGCGTACGTGCGTGCGTTCGAGGCCATCGGGCAGCGCAGCCCGCGCTTGAGCGGCGGCTCATCGTTATTCACCGTGAGGTCGGTGATTCTCCTCTTTTCCCTCTCCTCTTTTCCCTCTCCCTTGACGGTTGCCTTCCTACCCAAGGGTGACTTTTGTGAATTGCTTTGCCGGACACGTCCGGCTCACGCCCCCTCTCAGGTGTGACCGGCCTCACGTTTCTCTCGTCCATTTGCGCAACTGTGATGCCCCGTCATTGCAGGGAAAAACATCGCTTGTTCATTGAACATCATGGCGGTTCAGGACTTGGGAACGGCGCGCCGTGCCGTGTTTTATCGCAACGGTGAATCTCACAGCCGCGGACGTCAAATTGTCATTTCCGAACGCAAATACCCCCATCTCGGCGCCCTCAAGACGGCCCTCACCAACCTTTTACAATGCCCAAACTCGGTCGAACGCATCTTTGATCTTGATCGCAACGCCTTTATCCAGGACCTCAATGACATTCAACGCAGTGGCCATTACGTCTGCGCGGGCAAAGAGCGCGTC
The DNA here is from genome assembly GCF_000002865.3 of Monosiga brevicollis MX1. Lineage (NCBI taxonomy): Eukaryota > Choanoflagellata > Craspedida > Salpingoecidae > Monosiga > Monosiga brevicollis. Next base: position 572,224 of record NW_001865065.1, read on the forward strand.
GATCGCACAATTGACTACACTCGCGTGGCCACTCCCAAATGGCATCGCTCACAACGTGTTGACGCGCTGCGCCGGCGTCCTCGCCGTCGGCCCACATCCGACCCCGTGCTACAGGGCATGCGCCAAGCACGCGGCGCGCTCCGCCTCCAGCCCTTGCGTCAAGCCCCGCAGGCCAATATTGTCTTGGTGCACCGCCACAATGCCACGCCCACCGATAAGCCGCGGCGTTACGTCATCTCGTTCAAGACGGCCAGCAGCATTCAACAAGTTTGTGACTCACTCACCCGCCAACTGGCCATCGTCGGTGGGGTGCGGGCTCTCTTCACCCTGCAAGGCCACAAGCTTCGTGACCCAGACGAGTTGTACGAACAGACCCATATTGTCGCCGTTGGTCCAGAGAAGATTAATCGCGCCTGGCTGGAAGAATACGCCACACACCACGTCTTACCCCATGCTCCGCCAGCTGCCGCGCCAGATACCGGCGCAGCTGCAACCGCCGAAGCTGCGCCAAGGGCCTCAGATCCTGGGGCTGTGACAGAAGCCAACCGATATCCGGTGTCTCCTGGTTCCAAAAACCTCAATGGCACACCGCCTGTGCCCCCCCTTGGTACAAAGACTTCCGCCCAGGCTGACTCGGGCGTCGATCTCGTTTCCGCTCGATCCGCTCCGCCTGATCTTCATCAATCGCAGGACCACCAACGCCTACCACATCCCCCTCAACAAAAACGGCAGCGACCGCCCAAGCCGGGTCAAGAACAAGATGCAGCTATAACTGCACGGCACACGCCGTTTCAAGCCCAGCCGCAAGAGAGTCAAGACGAACAAAGGAACCTCGAAAAGCCCGAGCAGCCCGAGCAGCCGAAAATGCAGGACCCTTCATCCGCTGCAAGCCCCACCCTACCGCAGCCGAGCCATGATGATACACCCTTGCCGACCGTCGCCAAGGCGGCGGCACAAGCGGACGACACTCTCTCCGAGTCCAGTCCTGACCCAACAGACAAGGCCATGCCCCCAGCCGAGGAGAGTGACGTTGAACTGCCCTCGACTTCAGAGTTTGTGCAAGGTTTGTGACTGCAATGCTTCGCCCGACTCTTGGCTTCCCGGCCCTTCTAGTCGTGCATGTTGGCCTCGTCTTACCCCAATGTTCTATCAGATGGATCTGTTGAGGCACCCGATGCCACCGGACATGCCACGCGGGCCAACCAACAGGTGGATTACTTGGTGTCGCAAGCTGACGAGCTCGACCGAAAGGCTGATCTGGAGCGTCAGCGGCAACGACAAAAGGCCAAGGCCAAATTGGCCCAACGCTCCCAGCAACAGCACCATCTTCTTGAACATGCCGAAGCCATGGAACAAAATCTACAAGAGCAGCACGATGCCGAGCGCAAGCGACAGCAGGCCGCATTTGAAGAGAAGCTGAAGCACCGTCAACCAGACGAGGACGACGAAGCAACAGACCACGTGGGGGAGGATGCAGAGCAGGCGCTGACGGCCGATCCAAATGTTGGCACCACGCCCGAGGCTCTGCACGTCCCTTCCTCACGGCCATCCAAAGCAGACTCGCCCATGCCTACAAGCCATGTGTCCTCCAAGCAATCAGCTGCCCCCGCCATGGACATACCCAACACCGTCGCAGAAGAGGACGCTTCATCGGGAGAGGATCTTGAACAGGCGACGCGCCAGTCGCCACTGGCCGATCAAATGTCAGCATCGCCACCTCCATCCAATTCGCCCGACTTGACCAATATTTCAAATCAAACTGGTGACTTGGCAACCAGCGTTCCGCCCCCTTCTCCTCCGCTTCCTGCTGCTGCTGCTGCTGCTGCTGCTGCTGCTGCTGCTGCTGCTGCTGCTGCTGCCAATGCGACCCAGGACGCACCAAAAGCCACTCTTGATTCTTCAGTCAAATCTTCGGGCATCAAGGCAGGCGCCAGTCGATTAAAAGCCCCCAACAAAGTAGGAGGGGTGCGCAAGGCTGGTGTGCCTCGGGCCAAACCCAGCAACGTCCATCACCACAACTCGAGCAAAGCAGCGCCGACCCCTGCCAAGTCACCGCGGCAGTCCAACAGCTCCGCGCCTTCAGCGTCGCCGGCTGCGTCCTCATCCAACGCTTCTCCCAAATCTACCAAAGCAAGCAAGAACACGGACAGCCCAAGCGTACCGGACATGACGCCTGAAACTGCTGCTGAACTGGAGCGCCCCGTCACGCGCGCCGAAGATCGGGAGCAGCCAGGCTTGGAAGCCACCATTGGACGCACACAACAACTCAAGCGCAGCGAGACAGAGATTGAGTCGGCGCTTGTCGGCGATGGTGTGGGTCTTGTGCCGCCCGAGGCTGTGGCAGCCCTGGGCCCGCGACCAGACAGTAAGCTCTCTTTTTATGGTATCGTCAAGGAACTCTTTGTACGAGAACACATTGAGCTGATGGAAAAGCTCGGCGACGGAAACTTTGCCGACGTGCTGCGTTGTCGCCACCGCGCCACCGGACAAATGTACGCCGTAAAGGTTATTGACAAGCGGAACGTGCCCGGCAAACGCGAGGAACGCATGATCATGCACGAAGTATGTCCCATCAACTTTCTAGTCGGTCGAGAAAGATAGTGGCAACCTCTCATTTCCTTCACGTCCTGACTCCTGTGTCGTCTTGCTTGTTGCCATGGCATTGCGCTGTGTCGCCGAATCACGTAGATCAAGACGATGCGCACCATGAAGCACCCTGGCTGCGTTCGTCTTTTCGACGTATTTGAGACCAAAGGTAGGTTTCAGTCAGTGTGTGGAGCCCCAGCATCTTGCTGACCATCGCTGTTTTCTTTCAGTGTGATGTTCACCGGTAATGCTCACGGATATCCACGTCTAGGCAAAATCTTTCTGGTTATGGAGCTGATGAAGGATGGTGACTTGTTTGATCACATCGTACGCCACAGCAAGTTTAACGAAGCCGATGCCAAACCCATGGTTATTGACATGTTGCAAGCCCTCAAGTATATGCACGACCACAACATTATTCACCGCGATCTGTATGTTCTGGTGTCGATTGGCTGTCATCCTTCCGCTCCAGACCCGAATGCCGACTCATTTCGAATGTTTTGCAGGAAACCGGAAAACGTGTTATTGACGCGCGACAAAGGGGGCCCATTGCGTCTCAAGCTCGCAGATTTTGGTTTATCCATGGTGGTGCGCGAACAGCTCTTTGCCGTGTGTGGCACGCCGACCTATGTGGCACCTGAGATCATCGATGAAAACGGCGGTGGTTACAATCTCGAGGTCGATCTTTGGGCCATTGGTGTCATCAGCTACATCTTGCTTTGTGGCTTTCCGCCTTTTGCTAGCTCTAAAAAGGATCAGAAGGAACTCTTTGACCGCATTCGAGCGGGCAGCTTCTCCTTCCCTCTGCCCTACTGGAACAAGATCTCCACTACGGCCCGCGACTTTATCAGCAAGCTCTTGGTGGTTGATCCAGCTAAGCGGCTCACGGCAAAGCAGGCCCTTCGCCATCCTTGGCTCGCTCGCTCTTGAGGCGGAGCCAGTTCTTTAGTAGCCGCAACGGTGTTCTTCTCGGTATCGCACCGCACATCTTCTGGGCGTACCGACCATTGTTTTCAAAAACCAAAGCAGTGCGGTGGCAGGATCTCTTTTCAAGTGTCTCCCTCTATTTGCTTGGGTTTTGCCGCAGAGCGGCGTTTTGTTTCTCCTGTAATTTCTTCTGCCTTTTTGACTTTTGCTTTATAAGTCGCTAGTCGCGACAGGCTTATTTGACCATCTTATACCGTCTGTCTTTACTTTTTCTGTGGCCACGGCTGGCTCGGGCTACAGGCGTCCTGCCTGTTTTTTTTTTTTTTTTTCCGTGACTTGTGTTCCTCTGGCATTTTGGCGTTGTGCCGTAGTATGTGTGATGTGGGGACAGACCTGACAGAGGATTGCACGCCAGGCTTTGGCATAAATTGGACAGTGTTGCATTCAGTCGGACGATGCTGCATTACACCCCGCAGATTGTGGTCACGCGATGTTGTGTTCAGTCTATCGCTGCGCGGTTTCCTTGCGGTGCTCTTCATCAATGTCCAGCCGCTCATACAGGCTAAAAGGTTGAAACGGCCCGCGTAGATACTCGTGAGACCCAACGACTGCCCTTCTCTGCCAGTGAAAGGAGGAAAACGAAAGGCGGTGCAACACGTACTCTCGCTGAAACTCGATGAAGATGGGTTGCATCTTCTTCACCAGGTCGGGATGGCTGCTTTGAAAGCTTGCATCTTCTGGAATCTATCCAGTTGTAACGCCAAAGTCATTCAAGAGTGCGTAAGGAATTTGCGAAAGAGGAAGAATTACGGTCATCGGGGATGGACGTATGCGGGGATTGCCAGCGGACCTTGAGGTGGTGCAGTCGGGACGAGTCTTGCTTGGTAAGCTGATGCACGCACGCAGACACATGAACACGCCGCCGCGAGGCAAACTGCTGCATGGGGACGCTGTACTGGATGCAATGGAAGACACTGCAGAGACAACAGAGGAAAGGAACTTACATTCTCGAGTACCTGGCCAGCATCGGGTTCACGCAACTTGCCGTACTTCATGACTTGGGCCTTGGTCACAACTTTGCCATACGCAAAGCGCCACAACTAGCGAAAGAGCAAGGGTGAATCGCCTGCTCAATTTTTCGACGCTTTCTAGGATAGCTGACAGGACAGTGTCTTACAGCATAGTCTCGCGCAGCCTGCATCCGCTCAGCGGGCGCACCCGTGTAAAAACTATTGCACGCATCAGGGTGCACAAGGGGGCTACAAGAGGGAGCGGGGCAAAAGGCAGGCAGGAACCAAAATGAAAACACGGCAATTTCAAAATGGAGCAATTTAGGTCCGCCCAGGCAAAGTTGAGGGCGGTAGGATTGAGGGACTCACCTACGTGCCACCCAGACACCATTGATCAAAAGCGCCATGGATGGCAACAGACGCTTGAGTTGGTAATGCTCGCCAGGAGCCACATGCTTGCAAATGTCCGAGTAGCGGAGAGCCTCGGCTGTGGCACGCACAGGCAGAACCCACAGCGCGCGGTGTATGTCACCAGCAGAATGAGGTTCTGGCCGGCACCCTCTGGTTCATCGTGTGCCAACAACGCAACCCACCCTGTCGCAAAAAGTGGCGCAGCATGTCCTTCAGAGGTAGCTTCTTCATGTCCGCCAGTGTCATCAGGCGTGTGCTCTACTCCAGACGGGGTGTAGAAAAGTGAGAAGGCATGATGTCAATGACCCATTTCAGCTTGAGATGTAAAGGAGAACCGACCTCCTTGATTGAGGGGGTCTTTCGGGTTGTTTGTTGCCTGTGGATCGAATCGGGACAGCGCATCGTGTGATCGGGTCAGGCTGCGCAAATAAGAGAGAGAGGGAGAGGAAGGGTTGGAGTGCATGTGGGGGAAAGAGGAAAACACGAGAAAAAGAATGGAGAGGACGACGAACCGACTGTCGGATGCTTGAGCGTTGAGGCGATTCACATATTCCTCGGCTAGAGCAAAGCATGTTGCAGACAACGTACAAGTTGTGAGGCAAGCAAGATGTGTTGAAATTAGTCCGGGCTGTTCATACGTGTCATCTCCAAGGGAATGGGCATGGCTGCAGTGCTACGCAAAAGCTCCCGTTGCTCCATGGCCACACGTGTCTAAGACGTCGAGTTTGTGCACAGTCGAAATTACTCGAGTTACGAAGGTGCGCGGTGATCCTTCTCAAACTAAACAACAGCAACAACAACAGCAAAAAGCAGCAAGATGGTGGTAGAGCAAGCGAACCGAGCTGTGGCGATACTGCAATGGCACCCAAGTTTCTTCGTCGATCTGTTGGCGCATGTGGGCATAGGACTTTTTGCGAGCGGCAGCTGCGCGAGCCGTCTCCACGCGCTTGACTTTGACCTAGATGTGATGCAGACATCACACGGTCGGACAGAGCGAAAGCGGTGGCCGGTCAGAGCTTGAAGCGGAAAGGGAGACGTCTGACACTGTGGTGGGGTGTGACTACATACTCGAACACGAGAATCGCTTTCAGCTGGGCCATCTGCCGCTTCCTCTTCGTTGCCAGCCGCCTTGGCGGCCTTTTGACGAGCCTCGGCCTCGTCCAAATGATGAAGGTTGGGGCGTAATTGGAAGACGTTTCGCAGAGGGGCCACGTGCACCTCACCACGGTGAATAAGAGCAGCTGCGTACGGCGAGGCTTGGGGTGTGCAAGTGGAGGTCATCAGTAAATGGTCCATGAGTCCACTGGGAAAGGTCTTGGTGTTGCCTTCGTCGTTTGAGCCCTCTTGATTTCACCGCGAGGCCACCAAACAAATGAACAAAAACACAAGACACGAGGTGAGGGAAATGGGAAAAATGGCGACAATTTGGATGAGAAGGGTGCAGGGCCAACGAGGTGCGGCCAACCACCCACCAGGGTCGGACTTGGCTTGCGGGTAGGGTTCATTGGCCAAGTCCGCCAGCTCTTCGCTGCTCAGCAGAATGGTTTAAACAGGTGATCGATTGCACCAGGGAGGTGAAAGGATGCCGAGCATAACACGGGATGTATTAAGCATAGAGGGATTCAACATACCCCTTTGGAAAGTCGTAGTGTGGGTTATTGTCGGGTTCAATGGGAACCTTCAGCTCAACAGCCTGGGCCTTGGGTCGGAACCGGGATTCCTGCATGTGCCCGCAACATAGAGGTCCACCATGACGAGGCAAGTGAGACCACGCACAAGGAAACAATTGCAGCAACATGACTGGCAGCGCACGCACCAAATTGCCATCGCCGCTGACAAAGGGGCGCAGCGCTGAGCGCATGGGATATTGATACTGAGAAAACAGTGCGCAAAACGAGCCAAGGGACCGGGGTCAGAAACAAGGCGACGCTGGTGATGGAGAGAAGTGAGGCGACACGGGAGAAGAGAAGAAGGAACGTTGGCACAAAGCTGTACCAGGTAGAGTTGTTCTTGCAGGGCCGTTGAAACAAAAACGTTGAGCTAAGACGAGGAGGAGCGAGGGCGTGAACCGAGGACAGAGCAGCATGCGTGCGCAGCCTGGGGGTCAGCGACAAACCTCAGCGATAACGGGATCATCGTCGTCGTCCTCAATCACGTCCCCGTCCCCCTTCATGAGGTTTGCTGTGTTTGTTCTAAGACCGGTGCAGAAAGACGGGTCAGCTCCTGGCACAGAAGCAGGGGAAGTGTGGTGGGCCGGCTCACGACATGCATGGGTGACATACGGCTGGTCAGCCACGTCGGCGTCATCGGTGACTTCACGCTTCACCACGGCTTCACCACTCGTATCCATGGCCTCTGACATGGTTGGTTGTTTCTATTCAGCCTTTCCACCACCCCAGTGCCCGTCTCGTTACCGCCTCTGCCGCCGCTACCGCCACTACCGCCACGACCGCCGCTGCCGTGTGTGCCGGTGTCTCAAGTCAAGATCGAGTGCAAATGGCGAACGCAGTGAAGATACCAGAAATTTACGCCTTGCGTTACACGTGATTCGTCTTCAGCTGACAATGTTGGCTTTTTACTTTACAGAGGTCATCATGAGCTTGTAAAATTGCGTCATCCGATGTCAAAAGTGTGACAACTGTTACACCTTCAAAGACCACACCTTCTCGTTGCTTGCCTTTGAGTTTCCGCCTTGAGCTGTTTGCTTCGAGCATATCTCTGGTTCATCGTCGCTTTGCGTCGACTTCTCTGAAAATACCTTTTCTTCTGCCTTGTCTTCTCTTCATTAGCTTCTCTCTTCTCTGCTAACTCGACCCAGCTCATCACCTTCTCTCCATCTCCTTTTTTTTTTAAAACAAAACAGCAGTTTGGGATTTTTGAGAAATGGCGGCGCCGGGCACCATGATGCAGCTGATGCGCCGCGTGGCGGCGACTCCGGCCGCGGCTGCTACCAGCATGGCCATGAACCAAGCTCGCAGGTACGTGCTCTACCACCCTGGGGCCGTGGCAGCACTGTTATAAACCTCGAGCAAGATTGCAAAAGGATTGCGGAATGAAAGGCGTCAGAGAGAGAGAGAGAGAGAGAGATGCGCTGACCAAAATGTGGCACATGGGGCTGGGCTGCTGGGGCGTTTGTGTCTGCATCTTGTCGACCCCAGCGCTATCGCGCTCTGCTCATCACCGAATGCAATTGCTATAGCGCGCCGATGGTGGTCGTTCGCTTGGCTTCAAGCCATGTGCATGAAATGACCACCCTGAAGCTTGTCTCGGACGTGCATTCTGAGCAGTTTCAGGTCGGTTCGCACTCTTGCTCTTCGACCTCTTGCCGCTTGGCTGGCGCTGATCAGGTCGAGTCGCGCGCACGCATTGTGGGGTATAGGAAAACGATACAGCGCTGCGCGGTGAGGCCGCATCCATCCGTGATTTGGCAGCCAAGGTCCACCAGGGTGGTGGTCCTGATAGTATCAAGCGCCACAAGGACAAGGGCAAGCTCGTGGCCCGCGAGCGCATTGCAGCCTTGCTGGATGCCGGGTAAGCCCCATGCCGGTGGCCACTGTATGCTTTCCGTTGACTTTTTCTGATTCCTCAAGTCTCTCCAGCCTAGTAAGAGTAGCCATATCGGCATCCATACACTCATCATGCCGCTCGTGCTCCATTCTGGCCAGCTCACCCTTTTTGGAGATTGGCCAGTTTGCTGCGCACAACGTCTACCAGGACCCCAAGGGTCAGCCCGAGAGTGTGCCAGCTGCCGGTGTTGTCGCTGGTATTGGTCGCGTCGCTGGGTACGCCATTTTGTTCTCAACCATGCTGACAAGATACGGTGTTGGTCACCAAACACTTCTCATTGGTGGTGTCCTTCTTGGTTTCGACCAATACTGATGCCCATGCAGGCGTGAATGCATGATCGTGGCCAACGATGCCACTGTCAAGGGTGGATCCTACTATCCCTTGACGGTGAAGAAGCATCTCCGTGCCCAGGAAATTGCCATGCAAAACCACTTGCCTTGCCTCTACCTTGGTAAGAGTTGACCTTTGGCTCTTTTGCTGGCGATTCCAGACCACCTCGAGCACACTGACCTCATGGGTTTCAATCCTTCCGTTTCAACTACTTTTCCCGGCCATGCTTGCAGTGGACAGCGGTGGTGCCAACCTGCCCCGACAGGATGAGGTGTTCCCGGACCGCGATCACTTTGGACGCATCTTTTATAACCAGGCCAACATGAGCGCACAAAACATTCCTCAGGTACAAACCTGTCACGTGCTTTGCTGGACGCCGTTTGTGCACGTCCCTGCCGTAGTTGATTCGATATCCGCGCTGGCTGGCCCTTCTCCTCACCTGCCGTTTTGGGCCGACCGCGACCGCACTGCCGAAACATAAGATTGCGGCCGTGATGGGCTCGTGCACTGCTGGTGGCGCCTACGTGCCCGCCATGGCAGACGAGAGCATTATTGTCAAGGAGCAGGGCACCATCTTCCTGGGTGGCCCACCTTTGGTCAAGGCCGCCACGGGCGAAGAGGTGTCGGCTGAAGACTTGGGCGGCGCCGACTTGCACACCCGTGTGTCGGGTGTGGCCGATCATTTTGCTGTCGATGACATTCATGCGCTCAACATCATGCGCTCTTGCGTCAACCAACTGAACCGACCCAAGCCCGAGCAGGTTCGGCCTCGCAGGTGTAAGTCCATGCGCTCATTCTTTTATCTCACTCTACACGTTCTCCGGTGTCCCATCCCCACCTAGCTGGAAATGCGCGAGAGCGCCGAGCCGCTGTACGATGCGCAGACGCTGTACGGTATCGTGGGTACCAATCTCAAGAAGACCTTTGAAGTGCGTTCTGCGTTCCCGGACTCCGCATCAATGTGCTCAAAACCTGGTTTCGCACGTGATTTCCCGCAGCAACTCTCATCGGCGGTTGGTGCTCGATGTAGGTGCGCGATGTCATTGCATGCATCGTCGATGGCAGTCGCTTTTCCGAGTTTAAGGCCCGCTATGGTACCACGTTGGTTTGCGGTATGTTTCTTTTTCGCGGCGCATGCGAGGCTTCGCCTTGCACCTCCTTTTTCAAATTACAACGTGCAAGCATCCCATGTTTGAGTCGAGAGCCATGCTTGGTGCACTCGCAAGTCTCTGATGCTGTTCTTTGCGCTTGGGGGGTGCGCTCTCTCAGGTTTCGCTCACATTGATGGCATGCCGGTGGGCATTGTGGCCAACAACGGCGTGCTCTTCTCCGAGTCGGCTCTCAAGGGTGCCCACTTTATTCAGCTGTGCAATCAGCGCAACATTCCACTCATTTTTTTGCAGAACATCACTGGTCTGTGCTCTCACGTGCGAGGGTGCGTGCTCTGCTGCTATTGCTCTTGTGCTCATCCTGACCTTGGCTAGGTTTTATGGTGGGCAGCAAGTATGAGAGTGAGGGCATTGCCAAGAACGGCGCCAAGCTTGTCACGGCAGTGGCCTGCTCCAAGGTGGGAGCATTCGATCAATGCATCAAAACGTGCCACCGGCCCTGCCCACGTTGGTTGAGCAGTCAACTGGCTTGCCTCATCGTTTGTTTTGGCAACCATGCGCAAACCCAGGTGCCCAAGTTGACCGTTGTGATTGGCGGCAGCTTCGGGGCCGGCAATTACGGCATGTGTGGCCGTGCCTATTCGCCTCGGTGAGTTTGCCTTACCTGAACCACTTCTGGGCGGTGGGCCTACTCAAGGGCCGAGGCAGATCTTTTTGCTCCCCAACAACCTCATGCTCATGCGACGGATCGTTGCCATAGCTTCATGTGGATGTGGCCCAACGCCCGCATCTCCGTCATGGGCGGCGAGCAGGCGGCCAACGTCATGGCCACCATCAAGCAATCGCAGCTTGAACGCAAGGGTGAAACGGTGTGTTTGTTGGCCGCGCCGCGCCGCGTACCGGTGTTTTTTTTTTTTTGGGGGGGGGGGGGGGGGGAGCGGGGGCACGCCACACGGCCACTGGGCAGCTCATGACTTACTTTGGTCCAACTTTTCAGCTGAGTGAGGAGGATGCACGCCAACTGAAGGCACCCATTGAGAGCAAATACGAGCAAGAAGGCCACCCGCTGTATGCCAGTGCCAGGTCAGTTTTGAGATGCTTCCGCAACGCCAGTTCCCTCCCTTGGCTCACCGCAGCTCTCACAACTGGTCTTGACATGTGTTCTAGGTTATGGGACGATGGTGTGATTGACCCAGCTGACACGCGTCGCGTGCTGGCCCTGAGCCTCAGTGCCGCCCTCAATGCGCCACCCGAGCCAACCAAATTTGGCGTTTTCCGCATGTAAACAGCTGCCTGTCTTTGCACGTGGCCGTGTGCAGACACCTCTGTGCGCAAGGCGCCCAGCTTTTGCGGTCCATGGTCATGTACGCTCTTTAAACCCCAAAGCTGGCATACGACCGGCCTGTTCTTGTTGCCCTGTCTCGGTTCCTCCTCGGGCTGGTGCTTTGCCTTTAAAAGTGAAGGTTCCCCAATACCAATGTGGTTGTTCCCGTCATCATCACATACGCATGGAAATGTTACCCAAGGGCAGGCTTGTGTTGTGGTGTGTGAATGTACTGGCATGCGTGCGTCTTCTTCAACTTTTCTGCGTTTGATTTTCAGGACAAAGAGCCACGACAGGTTGTGTAGGCTCGGGCGATACATTCAAGGGACTGGGGCGGGGTTGAGGACACTCGCCTGTGTGGCGACGTACTGCTCAACAACAAAGCAAAGACTGACAACATCATAGGGAGAGGGAAAGGGCTGGGTGGACACAACGAGTGGGATAGATAGCACCCAATAGCCCAGGCATCATCAAACAGTACAACAAACATAAAGGAAAGAAAGAGAAAACCCAACAGTGTGGGATGGCTGCCCTCAACTCGCCAACTGGTCAAAGACTGAGTTGGTCATGGCGTTGCCAAGTATGAGGTGCTTCCTCCCATTTTGCCTGGGCCGCAGACAGGGCAAAGATGCTCAGTAGACGTTGTCCATCACTTGCTCCGACTCATCGTTGAGCTCTGGAAAGCGAGCGTCCACCTTGTTCTGCTCGCAGGTTTGACGGCAGGTGACGAGCTCATCGACATCGCTGAAGACGGTCTTGCACTCGGCCTCGCAGGTGTATCCAATTTTGGCAAGCTTGTAGCCGTTGTTGCAGCCCTCGCGGCAGGCCAGGCGCTGAGGCTTGGCAGAAAGAGTGGTGCAAAAGTTTTTGCGGCATGACTTGACCTCACACTTGGCCTTGCACAAGTCGCGGTCGAGGCGAGTGAGCTCGCCGTTCTTGAATGCCGTGCGGCAAGCCTGGAGGCAATTAAAGTTTTTAAACATGGACAACGTGGTGTGTGAGAACTTTGCGAGCAGCAAGTGAAAGACGCGTGGACTAGATTAAACCAGAGATCGAGGGAGACAAGGTGCGTACGCGGCGGCAGGCGGGCTCGTCGTATTGCCATTGGTCAAGGTCCACGTCGGCAAGGCTGAGAGCCAGCAGGGCCAGGAGGGCCAGGGCGACTGCCAGTACTTTCATTCAGGCGGTCTGTGTGGGCTTGATCAATCCTCAAGGAGAAGGCAAGGGGCACTTGATAGCTCCCGAGTCAACGCGAGAGTCGAGTTCTTTTTTTTTTTTTTTTTCCGTGAGGATCCACCGGCGATGTGGCAGAGGGAAGGGGCGCTGGGAAAAAGGAAAAGAAAATGATGAACTGGGTAACCTGGGGCGAGCAGGACACGAGTTGCTTTGCAAAATGTGTTTGCGTCTTGACCTTGGTTGCGTATCAACAGGCATGTACCCGAGGGCTTTGCGTGTGCATCAGTATCGGGCGGTACAGCAAAAGTTGGTGGGGCAACCCACGTACCGCCCAGCAACACCTAGTGCTCGTTGCGTCCCCTATCCGAGCCGGCCACCGGGTGGTCAAGCATGCATAGACTCGACATTTCCCCGCCCTCGCGTCGTGTCGCATCCTGCCCTTATCTCCTACGGGTGACCGAGACAACCGACCGCATCGCCGGGCGACGACGTCGCCAGCCGAAACTGCGGACTCTTTTTTCCTGCGTCGCACAGGGTCACGCTGGCCAAAGGAATGCTACGTTGCTCGCGACATCTTCTCACCAAAATACTGCATCTTCTTTCGAGTAGCTAGCTTCAACTAAGACACTGAAACGCTACGATGCTGCATCTTCTTCAGTATTCTCTGCATCTTTACCACCCCGGTCGTTTGCATACAGACAGCACCCAGGAACGTCTGACATTCACCCATGTCAGCACGCTGACAATACTATCTGACATTTCGTGATTTTACCAAGTGTTATCAGGTTGATCGCGTTCGGGGCCGACCCGATTCATGAGTTCCTGGACGGCGAGCGGCGAGCTGGACTGGTCGGGGATCTGGAGGGTGGGTCAATATGATCAATGAGGTCTGAAGGGCAGGCACACATTCACACGCTGATACCCATGTCTTTGACAACAGGTTGCTGTTTTTTTTGGCCGTTCCTACGGCCCATTTGCAGTTGTCATTCTGACTTCATCTCTACACGCACACATGACAACAACCTGGTCCGTCTATAGGGTCTGCTTGTATGGCTCTCTCTCTGGCCTTGTCATCTGATTCAGAAAGCGTCTCTGATCATGTGGTTCTTCTAACCACACCTCTGAATTACTAGCATTTACATTGGGAATTCATTTCTTTTTGATTCTCACCTGTCTCCATCTCTCACGCCCAACAGCCTTCCCGTCATTCTCTGCTAAACGCTGTCCTTTGTCTCTACCTCTCTCTCTGGGCACAGACTGTTCGGGGACGTTGTCGCGACCGGTCCAGCAGCGCCCTACGCACTGGACCCTGGACCGTGCTCCGTTCGCCCACCAGAGCTCTGCATTTTTCCTCTTCCTCACGGTCTTTTGGCAGTCACGAAACATTTGGTGTTGTTAAGCTCGACCCCGTCCTGCCCTGCCTTGCCTGTCTTCTTCGTCACTGCTGTATCTCCAACAAGACTCCATCAACATGGATCCGACCAAGTCAACGTAAGCCAAGCGTCGTGGGCCGCGACTCTCCTCGCCCCTGCTGACTCCTTGCCTCCAGCAGACAAGCCACCTCCTCACCGACTCGTTTGACGCTCCTTTCTCCGGCCACATCCGGCTATTTTTACCGGCCGGGCCACGGCCTGTCCCTTGACGACCAATCAACTTTAGGGTGACCGAGGACGGCTTGCGGGTCGATACCTACTACCTCGAATGTCTGGCACAAGCCAGCTATCTGGTTGCTCATGAGGGACAAGCCTTTCTCATCGATCCACGCCGCGATATTGAAATGTCAGGCCTGCCCCTGCGTCGCTCTCCTGAGCCTTCCTGAGCCGCTCCACAACCAACCACTATTTGTTTTGGTATCTCACACACCACCCGCGCCTGGATCTTGTCGCTTCTGCCTTCAGTTATGTCAAGGCCTTGGCCGATCAGAAACTCACGCTCAAAGGCATTCTCGAAACGCATCTGCATGCTGATTTCGTCTCCGGGCACATGGAGCTTCTCAACCAATATGGCTGTCCCATCATGATCGGTCGCAACGCCGGCGCCAAATTCCCCCACTATAGTGCCATGGTTCGTTGCCTTTGCTCCCGGCTTGCGCGCACACAAATGGCCAGCTCTCGGGATCGCTCAAATGCTACAATTGGCCTCTGGCATGCTTGCCTTGCCCACAGGATGGGGATTGCCTGGCTCTCTCCTCCCGATACAGCATTCGCGCCCTGGAGACCCCCGGCCACACCTTTGGTTGCGTGACTTGGGTTCTTTATGACAACACGAGCAACAAGCCCCTCAAGGTGAGGAGCATGCGAGTTGTCATCCTTGTGCTTCACGCCCGCCCCGCGGTTTCTTACCTCCCTGGCCCCTGGCCCCTAATGATCCCCCGTACACGGTCCTTTCTCTAACGTACACCTGGTTTTATGCGCCCTGTTAGGCTTTTACGGGCGACACGCTCTTTGTGGGTGGCTGTGGCCGGCCCGACCTGGTGGGCGCTCTGATTGAAGGCGCCACCCCCGAGAAGCTGTCCCAGCAGATGTTTCATTCCCTTCACCACAAGCTTTTGCCTCTGGGCGATGACGTCGAAGTATTTCCCGCCCATGGTGAGTGGTCATGCCCCAACTTGTGCTGCAACACCAAGAGTTCTATAGCTCACCCTTGGCTGGTCTGCCCTCCTGCCGTTGTATCTTGCACAGGGCCTGGCTCGCCTTGCGGGAAAGGCATTAGCCAAGAGTTATCCTCGACCATTGGCAACGAGAAACGCACCAACCCAGCTCTCCAGTTTTCCAAGGAGGCAGACTTTGTGGCCTTCAACACAGATGGACTGGATCAAGCCCCGCAGTACTTTCCCAATGCCGTCAAGACGAATCTCACCGGTGCCTCCCACCTTGATGCGGAGGTGGCTGCCATCCCTCACCTCGACCCCATTGCTTTCAACGAAGCTCTAAAGGCCAACGACGAGGTGATTGTTCTCGACACTCGCGGTGCCACCGCTTTCGCGTCTGGCCACGTTCAAGGAGCCACGAACATCCCACTTGGTGAGGGAGGTGGTGTCAAGCTCAACTATGAAGATGGAAACTTTGCCATTTGGGTTGGTACCCTCATCAAACCAGGCATCACAGTTCTTCTGATCACGGCCGTGGGCAAAGAGACTGAAGCTCTTCAGCGCCTCGGCCGCATCGGCTACGCTGCCCAAGTCAAGGGCGTGCTCCAAGGTGGCATGGCTGCTTGGCGGGACTCGGGGTTGCCCACCCAGAGCTACGAGCGCTTTGTCATGAAAGATGCTGCAGTCGCCACGCAACTGCAGAACGACCCCTCGACGGTAGTCGTGGACGCCCGCACAGCGGGTGAATTCACTTGCGCCGTGCGTGGCCACTTCATCGGTGCCATCAATTTGCCCTTGGCCGAGATGCCCAAGAGTGCCACTGTCTTGGACAAGAGCAAGCACTACGTTGTATACTGCCTTGGCGGCTTTCGTAGCACCATCGCAACCTCCATTCTGCGGCAACACGGCCTCGATGCCGTCGACATTGTCGATGGTTACGATCGTGGCGTCCTCGGTAATGCCCGATGCCATACCACCGCCCAAGGTACCTGTACCAAGACAGCGGCCTAATTTGCCTGCCCGTGCATTGTAACGCGTGGCCACGATGAGTGTGAGAAAGAGCGTACAAGCAACGGTCGGCAACAGTCATAATCGTTCACCCCAAAGAATTAATTGACAATGGAATTTCTTTCCCTTTTTGTTTTTCTTATTTCATAAAATTGGCCATCCCTTTTTGTGGACCTTGAGCGGAAAAAAGAGGGTGACCAGTTAAACCTGAGTATCCAACATGGGAGGGACCAAGATGATCCAGTGTGACGAAAAGAGTCGTGGCAAGTCGGAGATAAATTGGTTTGATTAAGAGGCATTCATATAGTTCAGAGAGGAGCGAGGCAAGCGCCGTTCACAATTGAGCACAACAACACTTCCCGAGGAGACGAGCGAGGCGCGGCCTCGTGACACCCGCAGGAATAGGAAACACAAATGACACGGGATCAAAGTCGACGCCGAGGTAGCCGCACAAGCGCTATCCGCTAAAGGCTGTACAGCTGCTGTAAATCGAGAGCAGTGAAAAGGCAAGCAACACGGAGAAAGACAACACAGAGACAGACAAATGCACCACCGCGCCGCACGGGAAAGCGCAGACAAGCAGACGAAACGTATTAACAGAAGAAAACAGAAGATAGGCCGCCAATCTGGTCACCAAGGTAAAAAAAAAAAATTGACCGATGGAGACGCACATCATGGCAATAACAAGTGCACCTTTGCCAGCGACAGTGTTTTGCGATTTCGAGCTCATCGACGCTGCGCTCCACATTGCGAGCAAAAGCGCTGCTCGGGACCAAAGGGTGCGTGGCACATGGGGCACTTTTCAAGAGCAAAATCCGCGGCCATGGGTGGTGACATGCGGGTGCCCGCTGCCACCGCTGCAGCCCCCTCGAGCATGGGCCACCCAACAGTGGCTTGAGGCGGTGAGTGGCCCTGCCAATCTAGGGGCATGTCATAGCCCATGCTCGGATCGTACCCCATATCGTAGCCCAGACGAGGCGGGGACAAGCCCGAGCCCGAGAGAGGAGGTGAATTGGATGTCATAAACCCGTGCGGGTGTTGTTGCAGAGCGATGCGCTGCATATCCTGTCGCGTCAAGCCCTGCACAGGTGACTGGAAAGGCGATAGGCCCCGCAACTGCTCTGTGAGCTCGTCGGACGGCCCGCCTTCGAACATGCCACGCCTGGCCAGGGCGGCGGTCTCGTCCTCGTCACCCGCGACGGCATCCTGCAGCAGATGCTCGGGCCCGGCGCCACTGCCCGAGGTCGGTGCCATGTCTTCAACGCCATCTTGCTTGGCATAAACCTTGGCCAGCAATTGTTCGGTGCGGGCGATATATCGCTGAATGACCGGTTGATCCTATCAAAGTTCAAATCACAAGCCGATGCCACATTGCGTGAGCTGAAGTGAGGCTTCGCGTCTTCTGTTTTCATGTCCTTCCCGAGCCATTCATTTCTCTTGGTAAGCATGCTTCTGCCCTGCGGCTGTGACTGTGAGAGCTCGGTGGGTGGGCATACCTCGATCGGGGCCGAATCCAGGACAATGCGAAAGTAAATGAGCGCCTCGCGATAATCGTTGGAGCTGGAGCGGTAGCGACCGCGTTTGTCAGCCTCAACCGCTTCACGGCAAAGGTGAATGGCGTACTCGTACAGCAACTGCTCGGCTGAGGGAACCGATGGCAGCTGGGCGAGGAGCGCGCCCACGTTCAAGGCTTGCAGACGCTCCGTCTCGCGCAGGCAAAAGCGGAACGAGTCTACCAGAATCTCCATTTGTGTCTTCACGCGGGCGTCTCTTAACCACTCGGGATGGTCTTGCACAGCAAAGCGCAGGGAGCGCATGCCAGTGCGAAAAATGTTCATGGCTTTACGCAGCAACAAAAACGCCTCGCAGTGAGACTGGCCAGGGCGCAGGTCGCCTGCGTGACTGCTGCTGGCGCTCTCCGTTGACGCGTCTAGCTCCTCCAAGGGACAGCGTGTTCGTGCCAGCTGAATGACCACGTTCTGCAATGGATGGGAAAAGGAAGTTGGGGACAAGAAGTAAGACCAAACGCCACCGTGAGTTTGTGAAGAACCCGATGCCGACATGACGCAAAGCAGAAACATCGTGTCTGTCAAGCTTACCGCCGGTTTCACCAGTTGCTCAACCCGAGCCTGAAACTCGGCCAGAGTCGTGATGGAGGATGGCGAGGGCGGGGGCTGGGCAGCAGCCGGAGCACTGCCAAAGGCAAAGGGACCAAGGCGCCGCACGCCACTGGGGCTGCGGTACATGTTGCCAGCCATGGCATCGTTGATCATGCCCAGGTTCACAGACATTTCGTCCAAGATCACATAGTCATTGTTGCTGGAATGTGCCGAATGAGAAGCGTGCAGTCCGGTTGCGTCGCTGCCATCCGTGCTACCGCGAATGAGACCAGGCTCAGCTCCAGACGCATGGGTGGCTGATGCACCTTCGCTCGGCGTCGGAGTGGCCAAGCCAGAGGCGGCTTCATCGACGCCCTCTCGATCCGAGCCTGGATGGGACGAGCTCGGCAGAGGCACAGCTTCGGCGGAGAGGTCGGCACTGCTGCGCGTCTGATGCTGAGCATCGGTGCCATGTGCTGCACGACGCACAAAGGGGTGTCGGGCCAACTCGGCAAGAGTCATGCGGTGTTCCGGGTCCACCTGCAAAAGCTGAAGGAGGAGATCGGCTAGGTCCGTTGAGGTGGAGGCAGGGATGTCGGGCTTGAGGTGTGGGTTCTTGATTTGGGCGCGCAGCGCCGGCAAACTTTGAGCCCGAAAGGGTGGGTGTCCCGTGACGCACGAGAACAAGATGACTCCCTGTGTCATGAGAAGATGGCCGGTGCGGGAGACGGGAGACAGGAGACAGGGAGGGTGAGACGACGACGACACCCCAAATCGGGGACAGCACAATGTAGCATGGAGCCAGAAAAAGCAAGTGCATGTCTGTCAAGAAGAGCAAGTATCAGAACAAGTGTCAGAGTAAGTATAAATACATACCAGGGACCAAAGCTCAGCCTTGGCTGAATAGGCATCCCGATCCAAGACTTCAGGCGCCATGTAGAGTGGACTGCCGCAAAAGGTGGCGGCCAAATCATCTGGCAGCCGCGGATCACACAGACATTGTGAGACAATGTGACGCCTTGCCAGACGGTCAGCAACGGCCTCAAGGCAGGCGTCACGGCTCTCACCTTCACCCAAAATGCGCGCAAAACCGAAATCCGCCAACTTCAAAATAATCTTGCCCGATGGCGTCTTGGACAGCAAGACATTCTGCGAAGGACCAATCCCGATAGAAAGCCACGGAGAGAAATGGCCAAAAGTACACCAGGGCAGCGATAAGGCATGGTGTGATGGAAATTGCGAGAATGAGGGACGGCAAAGTCAGCTGGCAAAGTCAGCTAGCAACGTGACTCGGTTTTACGAACGTGTGGTTTGAGGTCACGGTGAACCACGTCGCGCGAACGCAAGTAGGTCAAGGCCGCATCTGTCAAGGCAACGCAACGAGCAGGTGGATTGACCAGCATTAAAAAAAGGGGGGGGGGGGGGGGGGGGGAATTTGGATGG
>NW_001865065.1:591905-605470 GCF_000002865.3 Monosiga brevicollis MX1
GGGGGGGGGGGGGGGTGAGTTTGGATGGTGCAGATGACCGGGGGGGAAAAGATGAAAAGGAAAGATTTTTTGGGGGGCAAGTGACTAAATCGACTGACTGAGCTGTTGAGTAAAATCGGCGACGAGATTTTCTTCGAGAGGGGCGTGCTTCTCAATGTACTCGGACAAGTCACCGCCCTCGCAGAACTGCCGACCAGGAGCCAGGCAGAGGGTGCAATGAGCCTTTGGTGGGAGCAAGCCTCGTATCACGCATCGCAGGCCGCCGTACCTCAGTGACGAGGCAAATGTCGTCACGTGTATCGATGCGTTCATAGAGCATCATGATGTTGGGATGGTCCATCGCCTGGCCAGGAGAAAAAGCGAGCCCCGTGCACACCAGGCGTGAGTTTGAAAAGACGAAATGAAAAGCGAACAGAGGAAGGCTGAGTTGTGTCGCGGCTTGAGCGACGAAAAGGTGACTGGGACCGACGAGGTCGAGCACGCGCGCACCTGAAGAATTTGAATTTCCTGCTCGAGGAGCCTTTGGGCTTTTTTCTTCTTGAGTTTACCACGCACGATGCGCTTGATGGCGACGGGAAGGCCATCGTTGCGCTGGCCGCGATAAACCTCGGCAAAGCTACCGTGACCGAGGCAATCCTTGAGGCGGTATTGGTAGTCGCCAATGACGCGCACACGCGCGTCCTCCTCGGCCGAGCGAGTCTCCATGTTGGGCTGGTCAGCCCCACTGTGGTGCGCAGAACCAGCTGAAGGCGAGACTACCACATCCGCCTATTAAGATTGATGAAAGACGAGCCAACCAGGGCATGGGCCAGGCGACAACACGGCACGTCAAGCAAAAACCGACGAGGTGAGAGACTGTTCGAGATGATATTTTTTTTAACATGTAAAAAACAGTGTGTGTATGAAGTGGTGCTGTTTCTAGACAGGCCAAGAAGGACGACAACAAAACAGGGTTTGTCGGCGCAGCACCGAGGGTCAAGAAGCAAGGGTCAGACACATCCAGCTCACATTTGGCTCATGCCAGCAGGCGCTGAGAGCAACGAAAGCAAAAGAACACGTCAACAAAAACTGCCACGAAACACTTTCACCCATTGGGCCTTGGGCCTTGGGCCAAGCGCCAACACACAGAAGCCAACATTCATCAGCACAAAACGTGAAAACCAAGGAAGAAAAAGATTTCTGACAAAGTTGAATCGAATCGTTGACGAGCAACCAACGAGCAAGCAGTACCAAGCAAAGGAGAGGAGGTGGTCCAACCAAATTGGAAATGCACAACTTGCTAGAAATGAAGACTACGTAACCACGAAACAAAACGCACAGAACCGCCAAAAATAGCATCTTGCCCAACAACGGCTCGCGACAAAATAATATGAGAGAGAGAGAGAGAGAGAGAAGCTGATGATGCGATGTTGTCAATCAAAACAAGCACAAGGCTTGATGAAAAGGCAGCCAAACAAACAGAGCAAAAAGGAGAGAGACAGAGACAGAGGTAAGGGAGAGAGGGAGAGAGGGAGAGAAACACATGCAGAAAGAACAAGAAAGCGATGACGCCGATGACGCGCTCACACACACACACACACACACGCACACACACACACAAAGTTGGAACACGTCTGCGGTGTCAATCAATCAACATACATGGCGGGCATGGGCGGGCGGCGGTGCGGTCATATCCGCAGCTGCATGCTGATGCGTGTGAGGCACTACGCGACCGGGCTCGGTCGACGCAGGAGCGTGGGGCGGGCCGGTGTTATCCGTGATGCAGGCCTCGCAACAACTGCGTGTCCAAGGTTGAAAAAGCACAAACAAAGCTGCGAAATGCAAGTCGCGTTTCGCAAAAGTTGGTTCAGCAACGGGTGACGCTGCAACCCTGGTGAAGAGGGAAGAAGGCACCAATTCAAGCAGTTATGCAAAGGTGTCGCCGAGGAGACAGCGGCGACCGATGATGATGCGTGAGAGCAGTAAGGAGGTCGCGCCCAAGATCAAAAGAGGGATTGATCGCGACACCGAACCCGCTCAAACAAGAGACCCAAGCGAGGGCTCCCGACACAAGCGGAAGGAAAGCGGAAGGTGCAAAGAGGGAAGAGAGAACACAGCCCGCACTGTTCGCAAGGAAGGTGCGATCGAAAGAAAAAAATAATTTGAAGAGAGAGAGAAAGAGAGAGAGAGAGAGAGGGCGCGTACGAGACGCGAAAATGGAGCTCATTGCATTGAGAACAAAACAAACGAAACAAAAAAAAAACAGAGAGAAAAGAGACACAACACACACACACACACACGCACATACACACATACACAGAAGCCGAGCGAGGTTGTTGGACAGAGGCGGTGCAAGGGGCCAGCAATGCCCATAACAACTTCTTTGACATGTTACAACCTGTCTGCTCGTGTTGTGTCTTCGCACATCTCGTGAGTGACAACAGATCTTGCTTGGGATTCGAGGCAGCGCTCGCTCGCTGAAGAGGGTATGAAGTTGTCTTTTTTGACACGCTGAACGCACTGCCCTTGGACAACACCATGCCCTGCTCTTGGTTATGCAACCCCAGATCCTCTCTTCTCGTTCCCGGCAGCTGTTCCCAGACCATTGTCGTTAACGGTCACTCACTACTCTTCTTTCTTCATTCGGCTCCGGAAGAAGAAGCAGAAGAAGCAGAAGAAGCAGAAGAAGAAGAAGGTATTTCTGTCTGACAATGGCATAGGTGCCTCTGCTTTCTGCTTCTGCAACTTGTGACGCGGTTCGTCCGTTTGGCCTTGCCAATGGCGCATTGTCGCGTTCGCTGCTTAGGGAGGAGCCAGCCAATGACATGGTGGGCGCGCCACTGACGTCGACGATCCTGCCTGACGCCTTGGCAAGAATGATGGCCTGCTTTCTTACTGTATGCATGTCCAAAACCCAGGCTGTCCCATTGGGATCTGAAAGCACTGACCGATCCCATCATCACACGATCGATAGGGCTGCTGCAAGGATTACAGCGACCTGCGGGTGCATGCATTTCAGAGATGCCACAACATACGTAACCTTTTGGGTTTGAAACATAAAGTTGATGGTCGATTGTTACAGCCGATCAAGAATCCTTCCTTGCTTCCCCTACTCGAGCACGGCGTGCTTGCGTCCGAGAGCCACCGTTTGAAAATCGCCGATGCCCACCCCCAGTCAGGCTGACCGAGAGAGAGATGGACAGCGAGTCACGAGAAACAGAGCAAACACAAACACACCACACCAATGGGAAGGTTGGCCCAAAGTTGAAGAAGGGAGACAAGAGCAGAACAAGTAGTTTCGGATGTAGAAAAAGTACAGGGTCACCCCGGTCGGACACAATCAGACCTAAACAAACCATGCCATGCCTCGCTCTGCCTTCAAGGACATACCGTGCTGAGGTCCACTATACACGATCCCTCCCCACCTCGGAGGTCTCCGCACCCCCGCCCCCCCAGCCCGCTCTGAGCGACGCAGCAGGCGTAACAATGTCAGCCTTTATTGTCAGATCAATCACATTGTCATCCTTTTAAGTTATATCTGACATTCTGGCACCATGTTGAGCGACATGGGAGGTCAGCCCAACACGGATGGCGGCGACCATGAGGCCAACGCCGGGGGTCAGGGAGGGACAGCGACAGCACGATCAGCGCAGGCGTATGAAGGGATGCGGGCGCTGCGTCAGGGAAGTTGTGCCAGCTGTGAGACCCCGGTACAGCCCGGTGATTTGCTTTGGCCGTGTACCGCGCCCGGGCCCAACGGCCGCCGCATCTGGAAACATCTGGCTTGCGCGCAGCGTGAGGTGGACGGCCCACTTGTCAAGCCGCAGTGCAAGCATTGGCTGCGCACGGGCACTTGTCGCTACGGGACCGACTGCTTTTTCCTTCACCCCGAGCCCGAGGGCCAGCATCGCCGGGCCCAGTTGCTGGCCGAAGCACAAGACCGCGCGCGCCGGGCTCGCCCTGACCGGCATGGCGAACTGCGCGTGGCCGTTCAGAACCGGGGACCGGGCCGGCGCAACAAGGTGCGCAACGCGTTTCGAGCGGCTGCCTTTCGGCGCTTTCTAGTAGACACCTTTGGCCTTGAAAGTCTGCGCTCGGGCACCGGCGTACTGGACGTGGCCTCGGGCAAGGGTGACCTGGCCTACGAACTCTCGGCTCTGAACGGTGTCCCCGTCACGTGCATCGAACCGAGACAACTGCGTCTTCAGCAAGTGGTCTTGCGCCTGCGTCACAACTACTACCACCAAAACCCTCTTTTTGCAAGCTACAATCGCTTTCCAACCCCGGCCGAATGCGAGGCCCAGCGTGCGCCTCTGCGTCACCTTCGCATCTTGCTGCGCCTGTGTGCAGATCGCTGCGATCAGATTGAGGCTCTATCCAGCCCCGAGGCTTGGGATACGGCCCGCACCGCAGCCCAAACTCTAGTTTGGGATCGACGTGGCCTGCACGGACCCTCTGACACTGCTGAAGCAACCTCTTCCGCGTGTACCCCAGATGCTCGCCCGTTGAGCCCCGCTCTGGCTGCCCAAGCGGCAGAACGGGACCCTTTCCCACCATCGGTAGCTGATGCTGATGTGGACAAGACAGTGGCTGCAACAGATGTCAGTCAAGAGGCCACGGCTATGCCTGCAACAGAGGCACCGCTGCCATGTGCCACGGAGGTGTGGGACCGGGCGGTTGCTTCCCAACTGGTGCATGAATGTGCCCTGATTGTGGGCATGCATCCCGACCAAGCAGCAGGGGACCTCATTGATCTAGCCTTGGCCTTGAATAAACCGTTTGCACTCACGCCCTGCTGCACCTATGCCAAGGAATTTCCCAAACGTCGCCTCGCCAACGGCACCCCCGTGCGCTCCTACTCGCAACTCCTCGACTTCCTGCAGCAGAAACACCCCTCCATTCAGCGCTGCCAACTTGACTTTGAAGGCAAAAATGTGTGCCTCTATCGTCTGTGCCCTTGACGCGCGTTCACTGCACGGTTGTCTGCACCGTTCTGGAAGCAGGCGGCTGCGACTTAGGAAGCCTGCTTGCTGAATGCCTTTCAAATGCCGCTCCAGCAGTGACCCGACTTTAATTCATTTGACTTTAATTCATTTCCCTTCCTCGAGAGACAGAGAGAGAGAGAGACGAAAATCAACAACGATCACAAGAGACACACAGAGAGATGATTGCCACACAAGTACCACATGTAGTAAAGAATTTGGCGAAAAGAGAAACACAGGTAGAATTGGAGAAATCAAGAAAGGAACAGCACAACTACCACAGGTAGAGAGATGAATTGGTTAGAGGGAAAAAGAGAAAGAGAAAGGCATCAACAACAAAGACACAAAGGACACAGAGAGAGAGGGAAAGAACAAACTACCACATGTAACAACAGGGAACAAGAGGGAGAGAGCACACACACACACACACACACACACACACACACACACACACACACACACGCGATAAAAATAAAACCGTCGTGTGCCTTCTCAGGTCTTCGGGGAGGGGGGGTGTTGGCTGGGATCAGAGTCGATTCCTTCGAGGTCACATACGTTTGCGGCACTGGAGCGGTTGTGCTGGCAGGGATGGTGAAGACGCAGGTCAACCGGTGGCTCATCATGGCCACCGGTATGTTGATGATGACCGTTGCCGGCACCATCTACTTGTACCCGGACTATGCCACGGCCCTTCGAGGCCAGCTCAACTTTTCAATCGCTGAGAGCGCTCGCATCGGCACCTTGCTCAACCTTGGTACGTGCCGGGGAAGCGCGGCCCTTGCTGATCGCGCCCTCCACGTGCACCACCGCAGATCAGCACGATGATGCTTGCGGCCTGTCAATTTGTCCCCACTCACACGGACACCCTGTCTTCCTTTGTCTCGCTTTTCTCGGAACAGGTGCCTGGATGACGGTGATTGGTGGTATCTTCTATGATCGCTTCGGTCCTTTGCGCACCGGCCTGATCGGTGCTGTCACCACCTTTGTCGGCTATTTCCTCATGTTCCTAGCTGCCCAGGTCTGAATGACAAACTGAGCTCGGCGCAAGCCAATCGTCCGCCTCACGATCAATCTGCCATCGCACATCGTCGCCTGCCGTTCCCACGCTGCATTCAGCTCACCGCCCTCTCTGTTCCTCCGCATGCAGGAGCGCATCATCCACACCTGGATTGCCGTTGGTTTTTACGCCTTTATCATGGGACAGGGTTCAGGGTAGGTTGACCAAACGCGTCGACGTTGCTGTGCCTTATCTCTCTCTTTCTTGCTCCTCCGAATGGCTCGGAGACCGCCCCTGGCTTTCCTTCACGGCGCTACTGCACCTGTACCATGTGCCAAAGATGGATGTATTGCGTGGCTCTCAACACGAGCGTGCAAAACTTTCCCGCCCGCAATCGAGGAAAGATCGTGGGCCTTTTAGCCTGTTGCTTCGGCCTCTGCTCGGGCATTTTCACACGCCTTCACGCCGGCTTCTTTTCCGAGTCCGACGGCTCAAACGGCGGCGACATTGCCCCTTTCCTTTTCTTCCTGGCCGTTACCACGGGTGGCCTTGGCCTTGCATACACATTCTTCCAGCAAATTCTGACCGAAACAACCGTCACTCAAAAGCCTGCCGAAGCCCGACGGGTCGCCGCAGGTACAGCCCATCTTGTTTGGTCGTCAACCGTTGGTGCACCCAACCACGCGGCTTTGAGCATCCCAATCCCTCATACCAACGCCATCATGTCTGCCACCTCGGCAACACTGGTCAACGGCCACAGCCTATGCCATAGCATTGGCCGTTGCCACATACATCGCGGCATCCTCCATCTCCGCCGCCTTCTCCAGCCACGATGACAGCAGACCTTTGGCCGTGGGCTTGATTGTCCTCGTATTCAGCCTACTCCTTCTCCCAGTCGGCAGCGGGCCTTGGCTTCGCTTCGGCCGCCAAGCACAATATACGCGGCTCGCTGACGACCACGAACACCATGCTGCTGATACTCACAAACTACCTCCGTCCATCAACGTAACCGCCACTTCCAACGCCCCGACCAAGACACACTACACCCTCCTCGAGGCCGTCACCTCTCTTGACTTTTGGCTCATCTTCCTCGTCCTCTTCTTTGGTGTGGGCGCTGGCATTTGCATCGTCAACAACCTCCCGGAGATTGTCATTTCCCGTCTACCCCCGAGCGAAGCCGGCAGAGTGATTGCCAGCAGTGATGTGCCTCACAGCAAGGATTCCTCCACCCTAGTCGCGCTGGTAAGAAGCACCCTGAGGGCAAGCATAACCCACACCTCTTGTTTCCCGTGATATTATTACTCCCGTGCCATACCCTTGACTGGGCAGCTCATACCGTGCCAAACCGGGCCTTTGCTCAGTTTAGCGTCTTCAACACGTGTGGTCGCTTGCTGAGCGGTTATCTCTCCGACGCCTTTGCGCACCGTATCTCGCGCCTGGGCTTCCTAGTCATGGGTAGCCTTCTCATGGGAGCTGTGCAGGTCTGTGGCGCTCGCCTTGGAGATACCCGGAACAAAGCAGCCGTAATTACTTACGTCTATGCGCACGCGCCGGGTCTCTCCAGGTGTACTTTATGTTTACCAGCATCGACGGCATGTACGGAGCAGTTGTCTTGCTCGGGATCGCCTGTAAGTTTTCGTTCATTCCGACTCAGATTTCCTCCCTTCTCAACAACCAGCTTACCTCGCCAACCCGTATTCCAGACGGTAGCTTTTTCTGCCTGGTGCCCGCTCTGGTCTCTGAGGCTTTCGGCATGGCTACGTTTGGCGCCACTTTTGGCCTACAAGGCTTGGCTCCGGCCGCCGGTATGATGCGCTTAATTCGGACCGTGCCCGCCCCGCGCACCCCGCCCTGCAGACCCCGTCCAATCGCTCCATCGCCTGCTGCTGCATTGACCTTGCTTCTGGCGCAATCTTTCTTGCGACTCCCGCACAGGCTCGGAAGTTTTTGGTACAGCCATCGCGGGCAGACTGGCAGATTCATATGCCAACCATGCACACCTGACCGTCATCACCAAGAGTGGAGACAAAGTGATCCACTGTATTGGTGCTGAATGCTTCCGTTACAGCCTGCTGTGCACTGCGGGTGGTTGCTTGATTGGTGCAGGATTGGCACTGTGGATGGCATATCGCCAGCGTCGAGGAACGGCCAACACGCTCAAGTTGCACGCGAGTTGAAACAGCCACACGCGTGTGGCGCTGTGGCGCTCAGGGATCATGCCAATCCCACTAGCCTATCTCTTTGAATTTAGTTGTAGCTTTGCCAATTTTTGACGCTGAATGGTCATCATGTGGGGCCAACGTTTAAATTTCTCGATTAGGGACGGGGCATCAAGAGGAGGCTTCACAAGCCACACACACGCACACATACACACGCGCAAGACAAGACACACATTCACAGGTGCGGTGCGACAAGAAAAAGCGGCTGGTCTATACACAAGCACAGAACGGGGCACACAAAGCCAAAACACGGCGACAAGTTGTAACATTCATTCCTTAAGCACGGGAGGTGGTACCTGCACGCTCGACATCACGGTGCACATTTTGCTCCAATGCATCGGTAGCAGAGCCATCTTCGCCATACTGTTGACGATGTTCAACGTTGTCTTGCTTGGGGGCTGATGCAGACTTTGCATACTCGGGAGGGTTGAGCGGCTTGCCGCTGGGGGTAAAAGCATCTTCAACCGTCACGCGCTCGGCCGACTGCTGCTCGGCACGCTGCATTAGCGCGTGTCGATCAGCCATGTCACGCCCCGCAAATTGCACCGTTCCTTGTGGCACTCGACCAGATCGGTACTTCAAAGCTGATTCTGTCTCCATAGCATCGCGACCCTCGCGAATGCCGCGTGTCCGGGGCCGACCAGCCTCACCCGACTGCCGAAAGTCACCTCGTTGATCCATGTTCAAATCACCAAAGGTCCCCTCGAGCTGCTGCTTGAGGCCGGATGAAGTCTTGGAGCCCCAGCGTGCCGCTTTATACGCGGCGCGATCCACGATCCTGCTCGCCTAGGACGGGCAGCACCCAATGATGAGATCAAGTAAGGCGGCAGCAGGCATCACACACGATCAAACACTGATAACGTGACGCCGACGCCATGGCAACAAACACAACCTAGCAAGAGACAAGTACGCACCTGATCTGTGACGTTGTCACCAAAAGAATCGTTCACCTTGTCGCTGGCCTCCTCAAAATTGCGCTCCATGGCATTGGCAGCCTGTTTGGCCTTGTTCTTCAAGGCCGTACCAGTTTCGGCTGCCTCGGATTCGACTCGGCCTGCGGTTTCCTGGGCCTGATGCTTGGCCTGGTTGCCCTTTTGCTTGGCAGCCTCTGCCAGGTCCTCTGCCTTGTCCTTGGCCTCGTGCTTGCCCTCCTGCACCTTTTCGGCGGCATCGTCGTACAGCTCGCTCGCCTTGTCCTTTAGCTCACCAGCCTTGTCTTTGATCGTTTCCTTGGCGGAGCTTAGTCCATCCTCAACTTTGGTCATGACATCATCGCCCTTGGCCTCGGCCTCGTGCAGCGTGTCCTTGATGGCGTGACGGCCTTCCTCGGCCCATTCGCTGGCCTTGTTGGCTGCCTGCTTGGCCGCGTGACGACCTTCTTCCTTGGCATCATCGGCGAGACGCTTGGCGTCACTCTGGTTGCTGGCGGCTGACTCGACGCGGTTGCCGAGCTTGCTGGCTTCATGGCGACCACGCTCCGTCATCTGCTCCACCTTGTCTGAGGCCTTCTCAGCAACGTGGCGGCCTTGCTCAGCGGCACGATCTGAGCTATCCATGTGCAGCACACGGGCCGTAGCGTTTTGGATGGCCTCGGCTGCGTTCTTGACCTGTGACTTGGCCTTGCTCAGCAAGGAGTCACCCTCCGCCGTATCAGGCAACATGTGCTCAACCTTTTCTTTGGCCTCGTGAGCCAGATGCTCCGCCTTGTCCTGAACCTCATGGACAATGTGTTCACCACGCTCCTTGGCGTCGTGCAACATGCTGGCGGCGTTGGGAGCGGCCTGAGCGGCCTCCTCGGCCTTGTCCTCAAGACGATCAACCGCACGGCGGCCCTGTTGGGCAGCCTTTTGGCCGAGGTCAGAGACCTCCCGCTTGGCTTGGTCCAAATTTTGTTCCACGCCCTGTACGACGCACGAGCCCAATAACAATGAGTCGCAGCAAGGAAGAGAGTTGAAACGTGCAAGTCGAGTACCAGAGATGCATGAACAAGCGAGGGGGCGAATGACCTACGCCAGATGGTGAGGGCATGGCTTGCTCGGCCTTGGAGGTCACGCGCTGCATTGACTGCTTCACGTCGCGTGCCAAGTTCTTGGCGCTCTGTGTTACCGGATTGGGGTTCGGATCACTGCCCTTGCCCAACCCTTGCGTGGCCGTTTGACCGTGGGTGTAGTTTTTGTTCATATCAAAGCTGGCCTGTGCGCTGGTCTTGCGCTTGTTGACATATTCCTCGGATGCACGGAAGGCAGGGTCTTTTTGCCATTCGCCCTTGAACATCTTGTCATGCGGCAAAGTGGGATTGCCGTCAGTGCTGAAGCGAGTATGGGCTGCTTGGTATGCCTCGTCCTTGTTGGCCGGGTTCCATTCTACCGAGATGACAAGAGTTGGTTGAGTGCAACGCATGCCGCGGGCTGCAATGATGCTGGAAGCTCATCAAAGAGAAACGGTGCGGCAAAGAGTGGTTCAAAAACTGCCGTTCGGACTTACGCATGTCATTCTCACTCGTCCGGGGACGAGCTGCAGATTGCTGTTGCAGTGAGCGAGCCGCTTGGCGGGCACACAGTGCCGTTTGTGGAAACCGAAGGTTGGTCTTCAACATGGTGGCGGTTGATTGCAAGTACACACGCACGATGGTGTTGGCAGAGCTCACTTAATAAAAGCGCCTGCTTCGAACAAAGATCAAGGCTCTCGGTGCACTCAAGATTGTATGCGACTAGACTGGGATTGAATCAGAGTTCTTGATTCACAGTTTGGTAGCAAAGAAAATGCCACCAGCCCTTCAGCCCAGGGTACATGTACAGGGCAAGCAAGTCAACAGTGGCGGCCATCGCGCTTGAGCGGCGCGTGGAGACTGCGTGATGACGGTTCCTGGAGCCCGCCAGGCACAGGCACAGGCTCATGAGCTCTCGGAAGCTCGACTTGCCAACGGCCAAGCAGGGGGACGATCACTTCATGTGCAAGGTAATGTGAGTTGGCGCATCATCTTTGCGCCTGGCCAGCGTAAAAGAATTGTAACCGTAATGGCCCCTGTGATGACGAGCAAAATTTGCGTGTCGCATCAAAGTCGATGGCATTCGAACACGATTTCTTGCACATAGACAGTGCGGCCTTTGATGATGTGAGGTCATGGGCAATAATACATCCAGTCGGAGGCGTCGAGGCGTCGAGGAGATCATCAAGCAGTGCATGTCCATGTCCATGTTCCACAACAGAATTTCCCTTTCGAGAAGATGCCAAGGAAAGGCCTCACCAACGAGGCCCGCCATCACACACACACGCCCCCACGCAGGGGGACTCAGAACTTGGAGCCCATCAAGTCATGCAGGCCATGTCGTAAAGTCAGCATGTCGTAAAGTCAGCATGTCAGCATAAATAAATACTAAAAAGACGATTGTCATCATATTTTGTCAGCGTTTATCATGTGGCGTACTTGCTTGCTTGCACCCTGCATGCGTGCAAACTTAATTCAATGCGCGCTGGGTGTCCAATGTCGCATCGGATCCCCTCTAGCTCCTTCTCATGTGTGATGCGGACACAAACTGACTCAGCCTCAATCGCGCCAAAAGCCCTTGTCTCCAAAGAAAGAACACATTGAATTGGGGGCACGCCGGCATTAATGGATAATATGACGACAAGAATCAAAAGTGACTCACACGTTGTCATGAGTGACCACTGACACCTGAGGATCGAGGACATGCATGCTGATCGTCGTTTGCTTTGAGCGTGTATGCTCCACTGCTCCCACCAAAGTGTTCAAAACCCAAAGCCACCAAGCTGGGACTTACAGAATCGCTCGCGCTTGGCGCCCCGCCCCCGGCCTGCACCCACGCGGGATGAGTCGGAACACAAGTCGGCAAGACAGCCAGTTTCGCCCGAGCAGCACTGACGACGCCGTCATGTCGCGCTTGGACTGTCAGACCAGGCTGATCAGCTTACAGTGCCCAACAAAGGCTCGCATAACCAGGCGCCGCAGCACGCTAGCGGTCCTCGGCCTCTTCTTCGGATGGCTGTCCAGTGCGATGCCAGCTCCGATCGCCACAGAGCTGCCATCAGCAGATCTTATTCTCAGCAGCGGTTTTGTGCCCACTGAGTCAGCTCTTCTTGAGGTAGGCAGTCGCACCTGCTTTCTCCCTGATGACAATCGTGAACAGCTGCAGCGATGTACGCGCACAGAAATCAAACAGCAATGTACGCCGCCTTTTTCGGACCCGAAATGATGATGGGTAATAATATTCATAGAATACTCCACTGGGCATCAAGATCCGCGCATCCAACCGAGGCTTCATGCTTCAGAAAGGCTTTGCCACCGGCATTGCAATTGAACCTGTTGAAATCGGTAAACCGTGGGCTTTGATCAATTTGCCACATCCCTTGGCCCCTGAAGGCTCATGCATGCGCGCTTTACAGGTGGGCTTTGCGGTTGCGATCGAATTGTTGCTTGTTACGATGCGCGCGGAAACAGCTGTCTCCGCCTCCGGGAGTGTGAGGACCCCGTTGGAGGCAAGCGCTGTATCAAGTTCAAGACATGCGACAATGATGACTACGATATGTATCGAAAAAAGGTGTGCTCATCACTTCATCGCACACGCCTCGCTTCTCACCTTGTACAACGTTGACAGAAGTGTGATGGTAAACTACGACAAGACGGATGTGCCCTGCCTGGAGCAATTGAAAAGCGTATCTCCTCACAACCAGACGCTTCGTGCTTTTTGGTAGGTCCCTTTGGCGGCAGTCTGCCCTGAAGGTCGACCGCCTGCTTCAATGTCTCCATTTGAGCTCAGATTGCTGGCCGCTCAAATTAAAACCGAACTGCGCGACTGCGAGCTTATTAAGCCCAAGAAGGTGTGATTGGTGACCCTTCAATCATGGCTGTTTGCCCAACTTGGCCACGCCCTCGATTGCTCCATTCATCCAACCGCACTTTGGCCCTGCACCCTTTAGCTGTGCCACTACCGGGCCGACGTTGGTGAAGACATCCTCATTCAGGGTGCAAGCACGTTCGAGTTTGACATTCTCGTCAAAAATTCCCGGGTAGGCTGCATGTATGAGTACAACCCCAGTCTTGATTTTGACTCTGACCAAACTGCACAGTCATCACTCCCCTTCCTCTCAGCATAACAAAATTCTTTTTGACATGATTTGCGCATGAGAGGACATGATTTGCGCATGAGAGGGCATGAAGATGTCTTGAACTCTGCCATCTTGAGAGCACAGCTCAATATGAACGTGTGGTCGCGTGATAGGCAAAGAAGGATATACAAGGATGTTTCAAACTGATTGAAACCCCAGTGACACTGGGCAATGGGTGTCAGCTCGCGCGTAGCCCAAAGCAACTCATCTTGCCCTCCACCTCATTCACCTCTTCTACCTCTTCTACCTCTTCTACCTCAT
>NW_001865065.1:611709-612956 GCF_000002865.3 Monosiga brevicollis MX1
CATGAGAGGGTACGGTACAATCATAACGTTAAAAGGCTTGCTGACCAAGCGCTGACAAATATTATCAGACTTCAAACTGCAATGATTGAAATGTTTGCTAGGACAAGTGTCTTCCAGTGTGGCCCAACAGCTTCTGGATGTGTCTGTGCTTGTAGCCCAATTGTCCGCCTCCTCTTTTGTAAATCTGCTTGGTCATCTCGCCCGCTGCGCCAAAGCTTGTTGTGTGGACCAGCCGGGGCTTCATGAGGCCTCTAATCTTCGCGAGCCAATTGCTTTGTGGTTTTAGTCCAGACGAGCGCTGACTTACACCCAGCGCCACTTTACCGATGTGGTGGCGCTCGTGATGCCTTTCGTAGTTTAACTTGTAGTCTTCTTTGAATTGTCGCTGTATTTTTGAGAACTTTAAGTATGATTATATGATGCCGTGCGCATTTCTGTACCTAAGTCCTGCGCTTGAGTTTCATGGCATGACAGAAGCCTGGGGCAGGTATTCCCTGTGGAGGAAAGAAGAATGACTTTGTTTTGGCAGCTGCCCCAAAACACGAAGCTCAAATTCGAGGGCGACAAGAAAACGAGTAAGAATTGGAGCGTATGCTGCGATGACGCACACACTTGTACTTCTCGGAATGATAAAGCACAGTCCAACCCCCGACCACCTCGCAAGCCTGCATCAAGGTGGGCGCTGCCCTTCTCCGAGCCGAAAAGGAGAAGCGCGTTTACTACACCGGTTTCAACCATGGAAAAACTCTGATCGTCCCTGCGGCGATGACGACAACCGGTGGGTTCGCCTCCTCCTTTGTGGATCTGCTTGGTCAGCTCGCCCGCTGCGCCGAGGCCCGTGGTGTGTACCAGCCGGGGCTGGATGAGGCCTTTGTTCCTCAGTGGAAGGGTCGCTTTGCGGCGCTGGTCCATCAGATGAACGCTGACCACATCCAGCGCCACTTTGGCGGTGCCTGCCTGCGCTCGTCGTAGGTAGGCACCGTCTCGGGGGTCCCTCTGTGGGGATCCCTGTGTGCACCTGTCGCTCCCAGGGTGGTTCTCGTTGTGTCTGTTGATGGCTTGACTTGTATTTTTGTTTTAATTTTGCTTTAATTTTTGCTGTATTTTGTGGTATTTCTGCTGAATTTTTGTAAGGTCCTTTGTATGATGTCTTTGTCTTCTGTGGTCGGTTGTTTTCTCAATCCGACGTTGTGTCTCGTTGGATGTGAGCGTGCCGTGGTGTTCGTTGTGTTTGTGCGGATGGCTAT
>NW_001865065.1:613006-614053 GCF_000002865.3 Monosiga brevicollis MX1
CACCACTACCACAACGTCCACTACGTCCACCACGACGTCAACCACTACCACTACTTCCACTACTTCCACTACTTCCACAACATCCACGACTTCCACTACTACCACATCCACTACTTCCACGACGTCATCCACTACCACAACATCCACTACGTCCACCAGTTCCACGACGTCAACCACTACCACTACTTCCACAACGTCAACCACTACCACAACATCCACTACTTCGACAACGTCCACAACGTCCTCTACTTCGACAACGTCCACCAGTTCCACAACGTCCACTACGTCCACCACGACGTCAACCACTACCACTACTACCACCACATCCACTACTGCCACAACCTCAACTATGACCACGACGTCCACAACATCCACCACATCCACTATGTCCACAACGCTCTTGACGTCTACTATGCCCGCCATTTCCACGACTTCTGTGACATCGACATCGACGACGTCACCTTCTTCTCCTGGCTGGTTTTTATCATCCGCTTTGGAATCTTGTTCTAGTGTTTGTGCTTCAGCAGGGTTCTCGTGTCAAGCAGGCCCTCTCAATGCGGTCAACACAGTTCAAAAGATGTCTTATCTTGTTGAGCAAGCTTTAGGTCTTCCAAGTGAATTTTGTAGCTCTTTCACCCGTTCGGGGAATAGAAACTCGCCCTTCATCAACATTGCGACCAACAACTGTGTCTATCAGTCTGGTCTGACGACGAACTCGACTTGCTCCAATACTCCGCTCAATACGAACTATCGTAGATTGTGCTGTTGTGCGGAAAATTCGGCCGATTGCACAACAAGTTAGGAAACTGTGGCCTTTCCCTTGCTCTCATCAACAGATGTTTTTATATGATAAGTTGAGTACTCCACCAGACATCGTAAGTTTTCAAACCATTGAAATTTATCAAGAAACGAATATGCCTACTACTGTCAGGCACCACTGTGTGGAGTCTGGCCTTCGGTTGCGAAGACTCGCAAAAGTGTAAAGGGAGTGTTTTGACAGGGAATTGAGACACGTTTGTCCAGCCAAAGCGAGAGATTTAATGGTGT
>NW_001865064.1:0-1698 GCF_000002865.3 Monosiga brevicollis MX1
GCGGCACTCGCTTACGCCGCAGTGTACCCGAGGCTGAGCTTGCAGCCGATCGCGCCGGAGACGAGGTTGAACCCGAGGCCGATGGTACTGGCACGCAAATGATCGAGGCCGACGGGGTTGGCGCGTGTTTCGTGGGGGTTGGCTGTGCTGCTGACTGCATGACTGGCTGTGGCGTGCTCTCGTCCTCTGCCATCGTGGTTTGCGCCGGGCCACGCGCGTCTTGCTGTAAAGGCGCCTCGCCATCAGCATCAGAGACCATGGGTGAAGCTGGCACCGACATGGATGCTGTATCTGCCTCATCAATCCAAGCAGCACTCGTCTGTATCCGTGGCACAGCAGCATCCGTCGTTGGCCCTCCATTTGTCGCCACCACAGCCGTGTCCTGGGCACGTGGAGTGCTTCTGCTCGACTGCGCCGCAACGGCACCTGGTCCTGGTGATGCTGCCGTGTCAACGTTCGATGCTGAAGTTACATCCAAAGCGGACTCTGGCCCGATCGATTCTTCTTCCTCGAGCTGTGCTGCAGGTGGCTCGGACAACACATCTTCCTCCTCCGCCATCGCCTCGGGCTCTGCTTCCACATGCCCCACACTCAACGCTTGGGCAGCGCGCTGCTGGCGCGCAGCTATTGCTGGCTCCAGGCGCTGTGCGTTCCTGCGCACACGTCACAAAACGGCTGGCCGGCAGCAAAGCATGTCGCGGCGCGGGGATCTAGCAACTTGCCGAGCGCCCAGCTGCGGCACGCATTGCCCTCGACAAACTTTTCCATGCCCGGTGCTGGCCCACGTCTCACTGGTAGCCACAGCTCGGCAGTTCCACCCTGTTTATCGCGACCAGCCCGACCAAATGCCTAGCCCAAGCACATGTACACCATCAGCAAAACCAACAATTGATTTTTTTTTTGTTTTCAACTCCATACAGTCACACGACTGTTTGAGCAACAACGTACCTGGGCCAGCGTATAGACGTTGTAGCCGTTGCCATACCACAGCACGTGGCGAATGGTGAGCAGATCCACGCCCGTGCTGAGACAGCTGGTGGCCACAATGACGTCGCATTCACCCCGTTGCCACTGTGCCACATGGTCCTTTTGCGCCTTCTCCTCCAGGTCGGTGTAGTAGGGCAAGGCCATGTAGCCGTATGCGTGCAGCTGGTCACACAGCAGCTTCACCTCGTTCACGGTGTCACAAAAGACCATCATGTGCACACGCTTCCCATTCGCCTGACGCATCACCCGCTGCGTGTCCACAATGGCTTGCACATGCGACAAAAAGTTTAGCTGGTTTCCGTGAAGCACACGCAGCTGCAGATCGCGACGCATCGTCTCCAGACGGTACACCTTGCCCCCGACTTGCTGACCCAGCTTTCGAAACAGATGCTCCTGGTCCCCGATGCAAAGTGTGCCCGTCAACGCCACGCGTTTGATGTTGGTCCATCCGCCAGAACCCACACTGGCTGCGACTTCGTCCATCACATCTCGGTAGCTGGCATCCGAGATGAGCGTGTGCGCCTCGTCCATCACCACGGTGCGGATGCGCTGAAAGCAGACCTTTCCGTGTAGCGATTCGGATCCCACGCGGACAAACATGTCGGTCGTGACGATGAGCACGTCCAGGCCATCTGCCACCTGTGTAGAGGGACCAAGCCATCGCTGGGCACTGTGACCTGCGCCTTGAAATCGCCGCAATAAATCGTTGCC
>NW_001865064.1:5558-6974 GCF_000002865.3 Monosiga brevicollis MX1
GACGAGTGCAAGGCGCGCTCACAATGACTGTGCTTCATGTTCTTCTTCTTCTTTTTTTTTTTTTTTTTTTTTNTGCGCTGGCTCTTGGTTTCTGCTCCTCGGGCGAGCCGCAGTGTCGTGGCATCATCATCATCAGCATGAGCCGTTCAGGCAATCATTCGAGCACTCTGTCGACGCCCGTCGGTCTCTCAGAATCCTGAGTTTGATCACTGCTTCCAGCACACGGTTGCGGTGCGCCTTGATGCCTCAACAGTCGTCGAGGCATTGATTGTCAATGGCTGCCTTTGTGTTGATCCCTTCTCATCAAATTGCTTCTTGATTCAGCAGCACAAACGCAAGCCGGTCGGTTACCAGCACTGTGTGGCGATTTTCATGCATGGTAATCTCCCAGCGCGTCTGCGCAACGCAGATGCAAGCCTTGCCTCAAAGGCTTGCTGTGATGCAAGCCACAATCAGCCCATGCCTTCACTGATCCTGGCCTTGTCACAAGACGTTACACGACCACATGTTCGGTGCGCAGCCATCAAGCGCCCGAGCTTCACTGTGATCGAGCTGGATGCAGCCATAGAAGTTGCGTGTCTTCCTACCTGCATGCTGGCTTTGACATCCAGCGCCCCCAATGAAGGCTCAAAATGCCACTCCCTTGGTCTACAGGACCGTACTTATATCTCGATGGCAGCAACGACGACAATGTTCGACTTACTTCCTCGCCCTGAAGGATAATCGAGCATCATCGCCGGGACTGGCGATTTCCAGTGATACAGTAGCTTCTGGACATGCGTCTAAGCTTGCAGTCCAATACATGATGATGGTGCTTCTTGTGCTTCTTGTCTTTTTTTGTGCTCGCAGTTACTCCGCTTACCCTCCGGCGAGCCGCCCACATCACCAGCTCGCGCAGCGCTGCAGCCGCCAATATGGAGACACCATAGTCATCAGTCGATGTCATGGCGAATGAAGGCAGGGCTGTTTTTCGCTCTTTTTCGGTGGTTGTTGGACTGTTCTGCTTTAGACGTTCAGCAAAGCCCGCCCTGGTCATCGACTTTATTTTCTGTTTGCATAGCGATCGACAAAGCAACCACAACCTTCACAAATTTCAATTTGTAGGTGCAGCTTGAGCGGCGGACGTTAGAGCGGCCACGCAGTCACCAAGGGTTTGTAGGTCGTGGATATTGAACAATTGAGGATCCACGCGCCAGCCGACGCTACAGAGAACAGCAGCAGCGCACCGCCAGCGTCTGGTCTGCTCCGCATGAATCAAGCCTTGGACTGGCGGCACGTGGAATTCCGATGAGAACAAGACAATGCGAACGATGACATGGGAATCAGATTCGCACCATCGGAATTTGAAGTTTGGTAGGAGCAAAGCGTTTGAGTTGCGCTCAGTAGCTCTGCGACCACCTATAAAGTAAACAGATC
>NW_001865064.1:7024-7744 GCF_000002865.3 Monosiga brevicollis MX1
ACCCTAACCCTAACCCTAACCCTAACCCTAACCCTAACCCTAACCCTAACCCTAACCCTAACCCTAACCCTAACCCTAACCCTAACCCTAACCCTAACCCTAACCCTAACCCTAACCCTAACCCTAACCCTAACCCTAACCCTAACCCTAACCCTAACCCTAACCCTAACCCTAACCCTAACCCTAACCCTAACCCTAACCCTAACCCTAACCCTAACCCTAACCCTAACCCTAACCCTAACCCTAACCCTAACCCTAACCCTAACCCTAACCCTAACCCTAACCCTAACCCTAACCCTAACCCTAACCCTAACCCTAACCCTAACCCTAACCCTAACCCTAACCCTAACCCTAACCCTAACCCTAACCCTAACCCTAACCCTAAACCTTCTCTAACCCTCTCTCTCCTTTCTTCTCTAACCCTCTCTCTCCTTTCTTATCCACTTCTCTCTCTTCTCTTTCTCTTTTTCCCTCTTCTTCCACCTACTTTTTCTCCCTCTCCCCTTTTCCCTCTCCCCTTTCTCCTACTCCATCTTCTCCTCTTCTCTATTTTTTTCTCCATTCTTTTTCTCTTTCATCCTCCTTCTCACTCTCTTTCTTTCATTTTCTCTCTTTTCCTCTTTTTTTTAACCTTCTCTCACCCACTCTCCTTCTCCAATCTTTCTCCCCTCTCTTTCATCTATCTTTCTTCCTCTCAATTCCTATTATTCTTCCTCTCAA
>NW_001865064.1:13927-16375 GCF_000002865.3 Monosiga brevicollis MX1
CGGCAGCCCTGTGACCCGCCAGCCTCACCATGAGTACCCCCCTCGAAACGGCCAAAACAAACAAAAGGTGCGCTCCTCAGCCGACACCAAATGGCAGCCGGGCCAGTGGTCACAATTTTCGGCGCACGTCAAAACAAAGCTCACCACGCATTCTTCGCACGCTTCCGCTGCTCACTGTGTAGTCCTCGTCCACCGTCGGCAGCCCTGTGACCCACCACCACCACCATTAGTACCCCCCTCGAAACGGCTCAAACAAGAAAAAAGGTGCGCTCCTTGGCCAACACCAAATGGCAGCCGGGCCCCTGGTCACAATTTTCGGCGCACGTCAAAACGAAGCTCACCACGCATTCTTCGCACGCTTCCGCTGCTCACTGTGGAGTCCTCATCCATCGTTGGCCGCCCTGTGACCTGCCAGCCCCACCATTAGTACCCCCCTCAAGGGCAAAAAAAAAAGCGCGCCTTGGCTCCTCAGCCAACACCAAATGGCGGCCGGCCCCCTGGTCAC
This sequence comes from Monosiga brevicollis MX1, assembly GCF_000002865.3. NCBI lineage: Eukaryota > Choanoflagellata > Craspedida > Salpingoecidae > Monosiga > Monosiga brevicollis. The sequence continues at coordinate 14,433 of NW_001865064.1, forward strand.
AATTTTCGGTGCACGTCAAAACAAAGCTCACCACGCATTCTTCACGAGCTTTCGCTGCTCCCTATGGAGTCCTCGTCCACCGTTGGCCGCCCTGTGACCCGCCAGCTCCACCATTAGTATCCCCCCTCGAAACGGCCTAAAGGTGCGCTCGTCAGCCGACACCAAATGGCAGCCGGGCCCCTGGTCACAATCTCTGGCGCACGTCGAAAAAAAACACACATCGCAGTTTTCTCGCGTGCTCGGTCTTTATCATAAGGTCCTCATCCACCTGCGGCTACCCTGTGACACAGCACTACCGTCAGAAACGCCCGGCGATTCGCGCGTCAAAAATCGCAAAAATCACTCTTGCTCTTGACTCTGGCAGCGGGCAACATGGATAGCATCTTCAAAAGAGGGCTTAAGATCGGTTTCTCACCTGCATTTGAGCGGGAGTGCTTCGTGCCGGATCTGACCAGGCACCGTGGCTCTTGGGCCTCGCTAGCGCGTCCATCAGCGCACGAGCCATCGCGGCTCCTCATGGGTCAGATCGAGGAATTGTCTTGACAACAAATGGCAGCCCAACACGAGATCAGCAAGAATGGTCCATCCATGACGGTCACGCGGCAATGTCGTTTGGCCACCCGTTCATCCATGACGTCGCTTGCACCTCGGCAGCACTTGCCCGTCGCGCCACAACGACGACAACGCACCACCAGGAGCGCGCGCGCGCCCCGCCCATGGCCCGCTTCATCGTGGTGCGTGTCAGTGAGAAAAGAAAAAAATTGAAGTCAAAAGCAAAGGGAAGGATATAGAGGCAAGAGGTTAATGCAGCAAAGTTTCAATTAATTGAAGCAGATCATAGCCATTCCAAGTAAAAAGATGCAGTCTATTCAGCAGTTATTGAAGATAATAAAGATGATGACATTCTGACATTCGGTTCTTCTCTAAAGAGCTTCCTGTGTGTGTTTAACGAAAACTGTCGAGGGGGCCGACTTGGGCTTTCGCCGCACTGGGGAGCAGGATCCTCGCACTTTCAAACACAAATTCCACAAGACGCCAATGCCCATCCCCTGGAGGTAGACCAGGAACGGACGAGTACAGCCACTTGACAAACAAGTCGCGCGTTTTTAATTCCTTCAATGTCTGTACCCTCAAGTTGTAGCCCATCTGTTTTGCCAGGTCGCGCAGCCCCGGATGACAGTCCGAATAAAGGAGGAGACAGCTCAGGCCCGAATCCAGTCCTTGAGACTGCCTGCAACGGTGATTCCGTGTATCCCATCCACGAATCATACTTGGCATTCCACAAGCGTAGCAACACGTCCATTTGGGATATGCGAAGCCCACGAAACATTTGCTTGCTTCATGTCCTTCGAAGTGACACCGCTTGCACGATTAGATACGCATTGATGCTCGGCCTTCAGGACGGGTTTCGCCTGTCGAATAGTACATCGCATGCAATAATCATCCATCAACTTCAGAACGCCAATAAACTTGTCAGCCGCGTAGTTCATCAGATATTTTTTTTCTGTTCCCGATTTCGACCGAAATATTGGGGCGACGTTGTGCCGATTCGGTGGCGTAGCTGCAGCAGATACCGTGGCTTCAGAGCGAGTGGCAGCAGTAGCGGCAACGGTAGCGGTGCGCGTGCCACTCGATGATGCTCGTTTTGCTGCGGGAAAAGGCGCCTCCGCTGCTTGCGCCGCTGTTGAAGAAGCAGCAGCTGTGCTCGTGACGTCCGATGCCGTTCGCTTGGATGTTGAGGGAGCAGGGCTGGTAGCGGTGCCGTTGCCATCGTCGTCATGATCGCCAGACCCAGAGATACAAGTGGTTTTAGCAGCCAGCGGCACTCGCTTACGCCGCAGTGTACCCGAGGCTGAGCTTGCAGCCGATCGCGCCGGAGACGAGGTTGAACCCGAGGCCGATGGTACTGGCACGCAAATGATCGAGGCCGACGGGGTTGGCGC
>NW_001865064.1:16591-18452 GCF_000002865.3 Monosiga brevicollis MX1
TGGCACAGCAGCATCCGTCGTTGGCCCTCCATTTGTCGCCACCACAGCCGTGTCCTGGGCACGTGGAGTGCTTCTGCTCGACTGCGCCGCAACGGCACCTGGTCCTGGTGATGCTGCCGTGTCAACGTTCGATGCTGAAGTTACATCCAAAGCGGACTCTGGCCCGATCGATTCTTCTTCCTCGAGCTGTGCTGCAGGTGGCTCGGACAACACATCTTCCTCCTCCGCCATCGCCTCGGGCTCTGCTTCCACATGCCCCACACTCAACGCTTGGGCAGCGCGCTGCTGGCGCGCAGCTATTGCTGGCTCCAGGCGCTGTGCTGTTCCTGCGCACACGTCACAAAGCGGCTGGCCGGCAGCAAAGCATGTCGCGGCGCGGGGATCTAGCAACTTGCCGAGCGCCCAGCTGCGGCACGCATTGCCCTCGACAAACTTTTCCATGCCTGGTGCTGGCCCACGTCTGACTGGTAGCCACAGCTCGGCAGTTCCTCCCTGTTTATCGCGACCAGCCCGACCAAATGCCTAGCCCAAGCACATGTACACCATCAGCAAAACCAACAATTGAATTTTTTTGTTTTTTTTTTCAACTCCATACAGTCACACGACCGTTTGAGCAACAACGTACCTGGGCCAGCGTATAGACGTTGTAGCCGTTGCCATACCACAGCACGTGGCGAATGGTGAGCAGATCCACACCCGTGCTGAGGCAGCTGGTGGCCACAATGACGTCGCATTCACCCCGTTGCCACTGTGCCACATGGTCCTTTTGCGCTTTCTCCTCCAGGTCGGTGTAGTAGGGCAAGGCCATGTAGCCGTATGCGTGCAGCTGGTCACACAGCAGCTTCACCTCGCTCACGGTGTCACAAAAGACCATCATGTGCACACGCTCCCCATTCGCCTGACGCATCACCCGCTGCGTGTCCACAATGTCTTGCACATGCGACAAAAAGTTTAGCTGATTTCCGTGAAGCACACGCAGCTGCAGATCGCGACGCATCGTCTCCAAACGGTACACCTTGCCCCCCACTTGCTGCCCCAGCTTTCGAAACAGATGCTCCTGGTCCCCGATGCAAAGTGTGCCCGTCAACGCCACGCGTTTGATGTTGGTCCATCCGCCAGAGCCCACACTGGCTGCGACTTTGTCCATCACATCTCGGTAGCTGGCATCCGAGATGAGCGTGTGCGCCTCGTCCATCACCACAGTGCGGATGCGCTGAAAGCAGACCTTTCCGTGTAGCGATGCAGATCCCACGCGGACAAACATGTCGGTCGTTACGATGAGCACGTCCAGGCCATCTGCCACCTGTGTAGAAGGACCAAGCCATCGCTGGGCACTGTGACCTGCGCCTTGAAATCGCCGCAATAAATCGTTGGCCACGGCCACAAACGGCACAATCCACAGCACCGTACCGGCATGCGGGCGACAGCCCAGCTTGGGCAGGGTACAAAATGTTTTACCCATGCCTGTCGGTGCAACAACAATCAGCCATCCATCCTCCGGCCGGTGCTGGTCAATGGCCGCGGCCAGGTCCAACTGTTCTTGGCTGTTGAAACTGTGGCCCCACGAGATGCTCGCCTGCTTGGCCAGCTGGGTCATGTAGGGTGCGTCATGCTCGGCCCTCGTGTTCATGACGATACGCCCGTTTGCCTCGGGCGAGAGGTCAGTCACCGGGTTCCAGCTGATGGGATAGCGAGCTTCCAATGCTTCTTGGTTTGCGGTCAACTCGGCTATGCTGCGCTTGCGATCTAGTCCAAACAAAGCATGCCATTTTTGCGAGGCCACTTGATGCATCAGTCGCGACGACATTTTGGTTTGCACATGGTCACTCGCTGTGCGCGCATAGGCCCGCTGGGCCGTGTC
>NW_001865064.1:18539-27889 GCF_000002865.3 Monosiga brevicollis MX1
GATGCAGGTACGTGGTCATTTGTCGACGAAATGTCGCATATATGGTGGCTGGGCTGACCATCGTCTGCAGGGGCGCAATGTTGAAGAGCAGGTGGCTGTTGTTGTAGTGGTTTCGAGCGTCCCGGACCTCGCGTCGCAATGTCATCGTCTCGTCGTGGCTCATGTGGTCTTCATCCAGCTCGTCGTCGAGCAAATCTTCGTCGTCCTGCTCGGCATTGTGAATGCCATTCTCGTCGTCGGGGGTTTTCAGGCTGCCCCGCTTTTGCAGCCAGCTGCTTAGCATGTGCTCCAGAGGCTTGCACAGCAGCAAATACATGAATATCAGCGTGCTGATTTCCTGGTCCATGTATCGAAAGGTGTGCTGTTCGTTCAGGGACAGCCAGTAGGTCTTGCTCACGCGGGTCAATATGGAGAGCTGCTTCTCGGCAAAAAACGCGGCTCGTTGCCGGCCCACGCCGTTTTTGTAGGACAGCCCTTGATACACAGAGGCTCGTGGCGGCAGACCTAGTCAAATGCAAACAGGCATGAGTGGAGCGAAAAAAAAAAAACAAAGAAAAAAAAAAAAAAAAGAAACAGCCTGATTCCAATCGTACCTCCGGCAATGTGCGTGTAGATGAGGGCTAGCTCGTTGAACCTGCACACATATCGGAGCCATGTCCGCACCCTGTCCTCTCGAAAGGTCAGCTCGCCACTGGGCCCATGCTCGGTTCGGATAAATTCTTGCCGCAGACTCGGGGTCTGGCCAATGTGATCAAACAGCGCGTTCTCGGCTGGACTGCCATGGCCCACCCACCAGTTCTTGACCCTGTTGGTCCGATCCTCCTTCAATCGCAGCCGCTCATATTCTTTCTCGTAATCTTTCCGCAGGCGTGAGTCGAGCAAGAGGTGCTTGTCCAATATTTCCGTCATGTCTTTGCGCATCTGCTCCAATGCGGCCCCGAGCTCCTCCACATTGAGCTCAATACCTCGGCAGACAATGGTGCGCAGCGTCTCGTCCGTCACGTCGCCATCGGCTCGGATGTCGACGTCAACTCCAGCCTGCCCCTCGGCCACGCTCGCTGTTCGTGCCATGCTCATGCACTGGCTCAAGAAATGCACCAATCGCCCGGGCTGCATATACGGCCTGAGCTCGTTGGCCACTGACCACGACTCATTCTTGCCACGGCGAAGCAGGAACAATTTGAAAACGTACAGCAGTCCAGCGGGCGTCGTGGTCCACTGCCTGATGTCTTGCAGGATGCCGCTTCCTTTGGACACGGCCGTGCACAATAAGAAGACGTTGACAAAGTGCACCTTGTCGTTGTCAAAGAGGCTCAGCTCCACCTCCACCAGGGCCAGCCACAGGGACGTGAGGGGCTCGACCAGCTCTTTCTTGGTCATTTCAGCGTTCAGGCCCGCCCTCAGAGCCACGGTGGCATCAATTACCGCAGGGCCGCGGCTGGCAGGCACCTGGCCCAGAAAGCTGGACGGATCGGGGGCTGGCATGGCCTCCAGCAGCAGCAAAAATTGGACCAGGCGTGTTCCAAGACTCAGGTACCTGCTTACGGTTTGCAGCTGTACTTGCCGCATGGGACGATGCTGATACTGCCCTTCATTGTCGTCAAACAGACGCGTCACCGCAGCGGCGGCCAGGCCCTGATCCGAGAGCTGCTCGTAGGCCGACCAGAACAGCTCGTGCATGCCCGACTCGAGGAGTGCCGACGGTGTGTTGTGGCCCAGTTCGACCATGCGCTCTGGCTTCAGCTCGTTGATGATCAGCGTCATGCCCACGCTATCGTAGAACGGATGCATCTGGTGAACGCCGTGCGGGCATCGCTTATCCTCAGCCTCTGAGGCCATGGCCTGGGTGCTTGAGATGAACTGCTTGAACCGCTGCTGCTCCTCCAGCTCCTCCTCGTTCTCGCTGACGTCAGCTGCCGAGGCATCGTGGCTTTCTTCGACAATGACCTTGATACAGCGGGCTCCAGCGCCGCGCAGCGGCTTTTGCAGCTTGACTCGTCGAGGCGGCTGCTTGGCCTCTGGTTCGTCGGGATGCTCAGCTACGATGTGATTCCACAGACTGCCTTTTGTCGTGAAGCATGCCTGACACAAGGGGCAACCCACACCGTCCAGAATGGGGATGCCTTCGATAGGCGTACGCGGCTCAGATTCTGCCCCAAGGTCGATCGGCGGCTCCTCGGGCTGCAGCGGGCGCAGGAGTGCCATGGCTGCATCAATATCTTCTTGGCTGCACCGCACTTGGTGCTTTTTGAACAGATGATGCGTCACCCTGCCTCTCAGGACATGGCCGCACTGCTTGCACACTGGAGACTCAAAGACGGGGGGGATACAAGGCATCCAATCTCGTCCATGAAAATTCGCGCCGCGGCAATGCCGTGCTGTTGATCAAGCTTGACCACACGTTTTTTCGTGCGCATCCGAGCAGGTTTTTGACGATTAGGAGGGCCGGTGCCGGTCGTAATAGCGGGCTCATTATGTACTGCGGGGCGATTGCTAGTCGGACCCTGCAATACTGTTGATGGCATCTGTTGATGGCATCTTTTTCTCATGCAGATGCCGCAGGTGTGATTTCAGAGTCCCTGAGCGTTCATGGCGGTAGTGGCAACCTTCCACTGGGCTATGAAAGTGGCCGTCATCCTCTCGGTACCTGACCAGCGATTTTCCATGCAGCGTGATTTGCGTGCTCTTTTGGTGCACCTATGTGTTCAGATATGACAAGATTTTTTTTTTTTTTTTTTTTTTTTTTTTTTTTTTTTTTTTTTTTTTTTTGAGAGGGGAAATCAGCCAGTCAGGAAGATCGACGATCCAACGTACCTGAGCAACATGCTGATCTCTCGCAATACGACTGGAAAAGATCAAGTTGCATCGCGAGCATGAGGCTTCTCGTGCCCTTGGCATGCTTGAGTGGTGCAGTGTGCGTTGGAGTAGCTCGTGGCTCTTGTGAGAGAATGAAGCGGCGAAGAAAGTAAAATTTCATCACATCTGAGAACGGACAGTTGTTGATATGCAAATGGGAATCGGCATGTAGTTTTGGCTGACATGATGAATGCAGGTAAAAGACATCCAAAGTTGTTGAATGGCGTTAGAGTCGAGGAACAGCCACGTGATCGCGCTCATCACGCTCGCCGGCCAGTTGGGCATGGCAGAGATGTTGGTCGGACGAGTGCAAGGCGCGCTCACAATGACTGTGCTTCATGTTCTTCTTCTTCTTTTTTTTTTTTTTTTTTTTTTTGCGCTGGCTCTTGGTTTCTGCTCCTCGGGCGAGCCGCAGTGTCGTGGCATCATCATCATCAGCATGAGCCGTTCAGGCAATCATTCGAGCACTCTGTCGACGCCCGTCGGTCTCTCAGAATCCTGAGTTTGATCACTGCTTCCAGCACACGGTTGCGGTGCGCCTTGATGCCTCAACAGTCGTCGAGGCATTGATTGTCAATGGCTGCCTTTGTGTTGATCCCTTCTCATCAAATTGCTTCTTGATTCAGCAGCACAAACGCAAGCCGGTCGGTTACCAGCACTGTGTGGCGATTTTCATGCATGGTAATCTCCCAGCGCGTCTGCGCAACGCAGATGCAAGCCTTGCCTCAAAGGCTTGCTGTGATGCAAGCCACAATCAGCCCATGCCTTCACTGATCCTGGCCTTGTCACAAGACGTTACACGACCACATGTTCGGTGCGCAGCCATCAAGCGCCCGAGCTTCACTGTGATCGAGCTGGATGCAGCCATAGAAGTTGCGTGTCTTCCTACCTGCATGCTGGCTTTGACATCCAGCGCCCCCAATGAAGGCTCAAAATGCCACTCCCTTGGTCTACAGGACCGTACTTATATCTCGATGGCAGCAACGACGACAATGTTCGACTTACTTCCTCGCCCTGAAGGATAATCGAGCATCATCGCCGGGACTGGCGATTTCCAGTGATACAGTAGCTTCTGGACATGCGTCTAAGCTTGCAGTCCAATACATGATGATGGTGCTTCTTGTGCTTCTTGTCTTTTTTTGTGCTCGCAGTTACTCCGCTTACCCTCCGGCGAGCCGCCCACATCACCAGCTCGCGCAGCACTGCAGCCGCCAATATGGAGACACCATAGTCATCAGTCGATGTCATGGCGAATGAAGGCAGGGCTGTTTTTCGCTCTTTTTCGGTGGTTGTTGGACTGTTCTGCTTTAGACGTTCAGCAAAGCCCGCCCTGGTCATCGACTTTATTTTCTGTTTGCATAGCGATCGACAAAGCAACCACAACCTTCACAAATTTCAATTTGTAGGTGCAGCTTGAGCGGCGGACGTTAGAGCGGCCACGCAGTCACCAAGGGTTTGTAGGTCGTGGATATTGAACAATTGAGGATCCACGCGCCAGCCGACGCTACAGAGAACAGCAGCAGCGCACCGCCAGCGTCTGGTCTGCTCCGCATGAATCAAGCCTTGGACTGGCGGCACGTGGAATTCCGATGAGAACAAGACAATGCGAACGATGACATGGGAATCAGATTCGCACCATCGGAATTTGAAGTTTGGTAGGAGCAAAGCGTTTGAGTTGCGCTCAGTAGCTCTGCGACCACCTATAAAGTGAAACAGATTCATCGGTAAGCAGGCTTGCCTCTGCAATGAGTACCACAAATAAAAAAAGGCCCACCTCCAGTTTGATGGGATCCCTGCCTAGAAGCAGATCCAAGGGTCGTGCACCCGTCTGCCACAGCAGGTCATCAGGTATCAATCGCAGGTGAACAGCGCCAAAGGTACGGCATTATGGTAAATGGCTTACAAGATCTCTCGCATCTGGGTCGGCACCGTGACGCAAGAGTTGCTGGACAACCTTTCGGCTGGCAGACGAGGTAGCGCAGGCTAGTTGGAGCGGCGTTTTGCCGCGCTATATAATATTATAATCAATATTCAGAAACATGAGGCACGTGTTCTTTTTTTGTCTCTTTTTTTCCGTTTTTTTTTTTTTTTTTTTTTTTTGGGGGGGGGGGGTGGGGGGGAAGGGGTGGTTAAACCTCCGGTGTGCTGGGGTCAAACCGAAAAAACGGCCATTGAAAGTGGCTTGAGTGCGAGGGAGGCAGAAGCGCGATGGCAAGGGATGGGGTAGCGTCCAGATTGAAGTCACGACATCGGAAAAGGGAAGCAGGCTCAAGATACAGCGGGGTGCAGGGAGCACCGACAAAAGGGATGGCGGGAAGGAAGAAAAGGAGCAGGAGGCAGAATGGATGCCAACGGTGGGCAGGAGAGGAGCGAGAGACGGAGCAAAGGCGACGAGCAGCGAGAGCAGGAGCAGCAGTCAGAGGGGTGAAGGGGAGAAGAGGGTTGGGAACTGTACTGACGTTGTTCTTGGCTTCAACATAAACACCGTGCTTCAACAGCATCTCCACCACCTTGTCATGACCGTAACGGCAGGCCCAGTGCAGTGGTGTATAGCCATCCTGTGGGATGATGCATTAGCATGACGTACAGGTACAGCAGCAGCATCATCATCATCATCATCATGTGGTACAGGTGTATTATCATAGGGGGGTAAAGGGGGAAAGAAAGAGGCACTGTACTGACGCTGTCCTTGGCTTCAACATAAACACCGTGCTTCAACAGAATCTCCACCACCTTGACATGACCGTAATAGCAGGCCCTGTGCAGTGGTGTACCGCCATACTGTGGGATGATGCATCAGCATGACGTACAGGTACAGCATCACCATCACCATCATCATCATTATGTGGTACAGGTGCACCATCATAGGGGGAAGAAGGCGAGAAGAGGGAGGAAGAGGTACTAACGCCGGTCTTGGCTATAGCATCAGCACCGTGCTTCAACAGCATCTCCACCACCTTGACCTGACCGTTCAAGCAGGCATAGTGCAGTGGTGTATTGCCATACTGTGGGATGATGCATCAGCATGACGTACAGCATCAGCATCATCATCATCATGGGGTACAGGTGCACCACCATAGGGGGGTAAAGGGGAAGAGGGAGGTACTGTACTGACGTTGTCCTTGGCTTTAGCATCAACACCGTGCTTCAACAGCATCTCCACCACCTTGGCATGACCGTTACGGCAGGCCCTGTGCAGTGGTGTATAGCCATCCTGTGGGATGATGCATCAGCATGACGTACAGGTACAGCATCATCATCATCATGGGGTACGGGTGCACCATCATAGGGGGGGTAAAGGGGGGAAGAGGGAGGTACTGTACTGACGTTGTTCTTGGCTTCAGTATCAGCACCGTGCTTCAACAGCATCTCCAGCACCTTGACATGACCGTTATAGCAGGCCCAGTGCAGTGGTGTATCGCGAAACTGTGGGAGGATGCAAACATGCAGTATATGTCCCATGTTATACCATAACGACACCCTATCCAGTGACACTTTCAAAGTGTAACCAATATCACACAACAATATACCAAACAGCATACGTACGAAACCACCTTTGTATTGGGCAGCATCTCGTAGACGTTGGTGGTTCCAACTGGTCAACAGCTGCAGCGCCTCTTGTGGATCTGATGAATAACACGCATCGTACAGCTGCTCTCCATCATCACTCATGGCAACGGTATCTCTCTGTTCGCCATCCACTTCAAACCGCTTGCTTCTCTATCCACCACCAATTTCATGAGCCCCCTCCAAGTACAACTCGTCTGACAACCTAGAATTCGACAGGCGCGCGCCGTTTCCAAAACGGCAGCCGGTCAGCGGGCCCTTTGCTCTTCTCTGCCTGGTGCACCAAACGACTCACCTTTGGTTAACAGTTCTCGATGACAGTTGCGAGGACAGGTGTACTTGGTTGCCCAAGCGCACGTTGTCGACTGCGAGGTAAGATCAGTGAGGCCAACTGAAAGCAAAAAAAAACATGGCAGCAGTGCTTTCAATCAAAACGATCTGGCGTCGCCGCAAGACCCTGATCAGGTAAGTCCCAAACCAAGCACAAACGATCAGTCACCACGCACACACAAAGCAAGACACGTCAAGCAGCCCGCCGATGCCGATATCGAGACCGAGACCGCTGCCAAAGAAGAAGAAGAAGAAAAAGAAGAAGTCAAAAGCAAAGGGCAAAAAATTTTAAAGAGGGAACGAAAATGCGAACAAACACACGTCTTCTTCTTTTTTAATTCTTTACTTTCGAGAAAAAGTTAATTTCAAAGCGCCCGTTAAGCTTGAACGGATTTGCGAGCATTGTCTCAAAGGCTCGCTGTGTAGGTCACAATCAGCTCATTGCCGTCAAACACTTTGTGCAAAGCGAAGCCGACCAGAAAAAAAAACCCCAACTTACAGTTACATGTAGTAAAGAACAAACTCACACCAATAACCCGCCTATTTTTTTCGCGGCGACCCGCAGCTCGGCACGCAGCGATCAAGTCCCCGAGTTTTCTCTGCCACAGGGGAAGCTGGAAAAAAGGGGGTGTGGACATCCAGCTGCTCATCCAGGAGCCAGCTTTGTGTGTTTTTGATATGGGACTGGCAGCCCTTGCCTATCAGACCCCGAAGCACCGAGAGATACTCCTGATAAATTCGATCACAAGCGCACAACGCTAAATTCGATCACAAGCGCACAACGCTTCCCAAACAAACGCACAAAGAGAAAACAAAAACCACGCTAGACGGTTGTATCTCGCTCCAGCATGGGACCGAGATTGTACGCCAAGCCGCCCGTGGCGCCGGCTTGCTGAAGGCGAGCTATGAGTTGGTCGAGTCTGGCGCAGGGCGCGACTAGAGTGTCGTTGACGAACCAGCCTTGATCGTCCGGGCTCCACCGAAGCAGATGGTGGCGAGGGCGCCCGGCATGTGCCACGGTCATGGCAAGTGAGCCGTCCGGCCGCCGTCGTAGCAAGAAGGCATGTCCATCCGGGCGTACCTCTTGCACCAGCAAAGACTCGGCTTCCTGCCGACCCATGTCGCCGTGCACCACAACGTGGGGGCTCGCGGCGGAACCGGGGCCGATCGTGTTGTGGGTTGCAAAGGCAGGACCGTCGCAGGGCATGGCTTCATAGTTGCCAATGTCAGGTCCGGGCGGGAGGGTGAGTGTGGCTTGGTTGTAGCCTGCAGGGCGAGGTTTTGAGGATGTAGGTCCGATATCTCTGGCCACGCCATAGTCGGGGGGCAAGACGTCGGGATCTGGCTCTGGCCCGTGCTGCTGACCGTACAGCGGGTTTTGGCATAGGTATTCATCGGGTACGTCTGGGGTATAAGAGGGGTTGGTCCGGCGCTCAGCGCGCCGCCGTCGATGGGCAATGAGCATGACGGCCAGTAGCAGCCCGAGCAGCAGGACACCCATGACCAGACCGACAATCAAACCAAGGTCCGTTTTTTTGGAAGAGGAGGCCATGGACGATGGAGCGGTCGGGGGGTTAGCGAAGCGTGGGGGTGTGGACGTGGACAGCGACGTGCTGGTTGTTGATACGGTGCTTGAGGTGGATGTGGTGCTGGTGGTGGTGGTCGAGGTGGTCGAGGTGGTCGAGGTTGTTGTGGTGGTTGTCGTGGTGGTAGTCGAGGTGGTCGAGGTCGTGGTGGTGGTTGTCGTGGTGGTTGTCGAGGTGGATGAAGTGGTGGTGGTGGTGATGGGCACTGGCACACTTAATGGGAGGGCATCGCCACAGGCCTCTGCAAACCCGTACGGAGTCGAATATGAGCACGCGCAAAAACAGGTTGTATCCACGCATCCACAACCACCACACACACACACACACACACACACACACACACACACACACACACACACACACACACACACACACACACACACACACACACACACACAATATTTGTTGAGAGTAGAAAGCTCATGGATGGAGGTGGGAGGGGAAAGGGGCGGACCTTTGTCGGCGTTGAAGCAGCCGTACAAGCGAAGGTTGCCCATGGCGATGGAGCTGTTTTCCGCAAGTGTGACGGAGCCGCCGATGCGAAAGTCGAGGGTTGAGAGGTCGGTTAGATCGAGGGCCCAGTGCAGGGTCAAAGCCATTTCCGTGGTGTTGGGGGCGGCGAGGGGGCGGGTGCTAACGGCGAGGGCCACGTCGGAGCCAAAACCGGAGCTTGCGATTTTGTCCCAGCAGGCGCCATCACCCGACACCACGAGGCCGGCTTGTTTGTCGCGGAGGGAATCACGACCAACGGTGAGGAGGGCTCGAATGTTTTGATCACACGAACCACCGAGGCTCATCCAGTTGGTGCTATCCATGCGCAGGATGATGTCGAGGGATACGACGCCGGCGGCAAGATCGGGAGGGAGGGTCACCGAGCGCTTGTTACTTTCACGAGAGCGGCCAGCAAAGAAGAGAAAGTTGGCTGGATCGTCAAAGTAGGGGACGGGGTCAAGAAGGGCGGGGGCCAGCATACCGCAAGGTTCGGTCGGGGGCAAAGCGGGGGAGTCGTTG
>NW_001865064.1:28012-30489 GCF_000002865.3 Monosiga brevicollis MX1
AGAAAATGCGCTCAGCGCTTTGGCAAGAGCCTCAGTGCGCATATCTCCTTGATCCTATCGTAACGTGCCGCGCGCCTGGGTGAGCAACTTGGCGCCTCTCGCTGGAAAAGCATACATGGATTCTTGAGTGGCAGTGCGTACCAGTTTATCATTTTGACGTAATTCTTCCGCCTCGCCAGCACATGAGTGCATGCAACTGGTGTGTCACGTGGCCGAGCTGCTTCTTCAGGACTGCATTTGCCTGCCTTCTGCGCCTCAGAGCCCCAGGCGCCGTCCTCAGGCGCGTAAAAAAAAAAACAAAGAAGAGCCAGTGGAAAGAACATTAACATGTAAATTTTGTTCACGTTTTTATGATTGTTGACGCAAAATTTTTTTTTGTTCCTTTGATGTACAGGTAAATTCTTAAAGTTTCAAAGTTTTAAAGTTATGAACAAGCTTGTCAGCAAAGGTTTTGAAGCAGAACTTTGGATGCGGTCCATGCTCTCGATTGCCATCTTGTTCGGTACGCAGCAGGAAAAGGGCAGCAACACAGGTGCTTGCACCACCACCACCATGGTTGTGCATGTGAGCCATCACCACCATCATGAGCAAACAGCAGTCAATGAAACTACCAGCTGATTGACAAGCACCGCCACCACCCCTGCCTGATAAAGCGTGCGCTAACATGGTCCTCGAGGCGGTTGAGGCTGAATTATCACGCAGATGTCCTTGCAGGGCGCAAGTTTGAGCTGATTTGTAGCCCTGCACCGCAACAGCCTGACGCTCATTTCCGCCAGTGTGAACCGCATTGACATGCGAGCCTCAGGCTCGGCTTGCTCGATTTTAGCCGTCTGATCAAAAGTCACGGGTGATGGTCTCGAAAAGCGCTTGCTAGTCGCTCGCTTGGGTTAGGGTTTGTCACTTGCTGATGATAGACCGCAGATCGTCAAACGCACGCGCCTCAAACATCTCAAGCTGTGCGTGGCAGTCGACACTGAAAAGGACCGCAACCAAAGCGTCGCAGAGCCTCTTCTGCTCGGTCAGGATATCAGTTTGAAATCGAGCCACCCGAGTCTATTGTGAGGAACACAAGGGCTCAGGGGTAGACTTGACTACCTCACCTTCTGATATCGAGCTTTGATATGATCTGAGCCGGTGGCTGGCACAAAGCATCTTCAAAACCAGCTCATTTCATCGAGGCAAGAAGCGTGAGAGTGGAAAGAGATCTCAATTAATCCGACGCCTGTTTAGACGACAGCCAAGTGAACCCTCATTCTTCTACAGCGGCAGTCAACTTAGAGGAAAGATAAACGGGAAAGGTATCAAGAAGAATGACACTTCCGGTCTACCGGACGGTACTTATATTTCGATGGCAGGAACAATTACGATGTTTTACATGTCTCCTTGACGAGCACCGTGAAGGATAATCAAACATCATCGCCAGGACTGGCGACTTCCAGTACTCCAATAGCTTCTCGACATACGTCTATGCTTGTAGTCCAATACATGATGACGTTACTTCTTGTGTTTCTTGTCTTTTTTGGCTCGCGCTTGTTCCATTTCTCCTTCGGCGAGTCCCCCTCATCACCAGCTCGTGCAGCGCCGCAGCCGCCACGACCGAGACACCATGGTCATCAGTCGATGTCATGGCGAATAAAGACAGGACTGTTTTTCGCTCTTTTTCGGTGCTTGTTGGACTGTTCTGCTTCAGACATCTGGCAAAGCCCGCCCTGGTCATTGACTTCATTCTCTGTTTGCATAGCGATCGACAAAGCAACCACAAGCTTCACATATTTCAATTTGTAGGTGCAGCTTGAGCGGTGGCCGTTTGAGCGGCCTGGTAGTCACAAAGGGTTTGTAGATCTTGAATATTGAACAATTGAGGATCCACGCGCCAACCGACGTTACATAGAACAGCAGCAGCGCACCGCCAGCGTCTGGCCTGCTCCGCATGAATCAAGCCTTGGACTGGCGCCACGTGGAATTCCGATGAGAACAAGACAATGCGGACAATGACATGGGAATCAGGTTCGCACCATCGGGATTGGAAGTTTGGTAGGAGCAAGGAGAACGGGTTGCGCCCAGTAGCTCTGTGATCACCTATAAAGGGAAACAGCTTCATCGGTAAGCAAGCTTTCTGCAATTAGTACCACAAATAAAAACAGGCCCACCTCCAGCTTGATGCGAGTTTTGCAAAGGAGCAGATCCAAGGGTCGTGCACCCGTCTGCCACAGCAGGTCATCAGGTATCAATCGCAGGTGCAGCAGAACAGCGCAAAAGGTACGGCATTGTGGTAAAATGCTTACAAGATCTCTCGCATCTGGGTCGGCACCGTGACGCAAGAGTTGCTGGACAACCTTTCGGCTGGCAGACGAGACAGTGCAGGCTTGTTGGAGCGGCGTGTTGCCGCGCTATATACAATCAATATGAAGAAACATGAGTTTTTTTTTTTTTTTTTTTTTTTTTTTTTTTTTTTTGGGGGGGGGGGGGGGGGGGGG
>NW_001865064.1:30539-54606 GCF_000002865.3 Monosiga brevicollis MX1
TGAAGCCACTTGAGTGTGCGAGAAAGGCAGAAGCGCGCTGGCAAGGGATGGGGTGGGGTCCAGAATGAAGTCACGACCTCGGAAAAGGGAAGCAGGCTCAAGATACAACGAAACAGAGCGGGGTGCAGGGAGCACCGACAAAGCGCGGACACAAAACGGGGAAAAGGGATGGCGGGAAGGAAGAAAAGGAGCCAGGGGGGAGAACGGACGCGCACGGGTGGGCAGGGTGTAGAGGAGCGAGGGACGGGGCCAAAGACGATGGGCAGCGGGAGCAGAGCAGCAGCCAGAGGAGTTCAGGGGAGAAGAGGGAGGGTTAGGTACTGTACTGACGCTGTTCTTGGCTTCAGTTTCAGCGCCGTGCTTCAACAGCATCTCCGCCACCTTGTCATGACCGTTAAAGCAGGCCTTGTGCAGTGGTGTCCAGCCATCCTGTGGGATGATACATCAGCATGACGTACAGGTACAGCATCATCATCACCATCATCATGTGGTACAGGTGTAGCATCATAGGGGGGCTAAAGGGGAAGAGGGTTAGGTACTGTACTGACGTTGGCCCTGACTTTAGCATCAGCACCGTGCTTCAACAGCATCTCCACCACCTTGACATGACCGATATAGCAGGCATTGTGCAGTGGTGTATAGCCAAGCTGTAGGATAATGCATCAGCATGACGTACAGGTACAGCATCATCATCATCATCATCATCATCATCATCAGCATCATCATCATGGGGTACAGGTGCACCATCATAGGGGGGTAAAGGGGGAGAAGAGGAAGGTACTGTACTGACCTTGTTCTTGGCGTCAGCATCAGCACCGTGCTTCAACAACATCTCCACCACCTTGACATGACCGTTACCGCAGGCCTCGTGCAGTGGTGTCCAGTCATCCTGTGGGATGATGCAAACATGCAGTATATGTCCCATGTTATGCCATAACGTCACCCATCCAGGGACATATTCAAAGTGCAACCAATATCACATAACATCATACCAAACAGCAAACGTACGAAACCACTTTTGGATTGGGCAGCATCTCGTTTGCGTTGTTGGTCCCAACTGTTCACCAACCGCAGCGCCTTTTGTGGATCTGATGAATAACACGCCCTGTACAGCTGCCCTCCGTCATCACTCATGGTAATGGTATCTCTCTCCATTCACCATCCGCTTCAAACCGCTTTTTTTCGCTTCTCGATCCACCACCAATCTCATGAGCCCCCTCCAAGTACAACTCGTCTGACAACCCAAAAGTGGGATCCAACAAACGCGCGCCGTTTCCAAAACGGCAGCCGGTGAGCGGGTCTTGCTCTTCTCTGCCTGGTGCACCAAACGACCCACCTTTGGCCAATACTTATCAATGACAGTTGCGAGGACAGGGTATTTGGTTGCCCGGCGCACGTTGTCGACTGTGAGGCGAGATCAGTGAGGCCAACTGAAAGCAAAAAAATGGCAGCGATGCTTTCAATCAAAACGTTCGGGCGTCGCCGCAAGGTCCCGATCAGGGGAGTCCCGTACCAAACACAAGTGATCAGTCACCATGAAAGCACAAAGCAAGACACGTCAAGCAGCCCGCCGATGCCGATATCGAGACCGAGACCGCTGCCAAAAAGAAGAAGAAGAAGAAGAAGAAGAAGAAGAAGAAGAAGAAGAAGAAGAAGAAGAAGAAGAAGTTCAAAAGCAAATGGCAAAAAAAATGCAAACAACACACACACACACACACACACACACACACACACACACACACACACACACACACACACACACACACCACACACACAACTTTTTTTTTCTTTCTTTTTTTCTTTCTGACACACAGTCAGCAAATTCCAAAGCGCTGTAAAACTGGGGCCTTGGTCGTTCACTCGTCCTGCCCCTTTGCCTGCCAATGACACCTTACCCGTAACGAGAGGCTGCTAGAGCGCCGCAAATTGGGGCTTGTACGTTCACGCGTACGGCCCCTTTCCCTGCCATGACATTACAAGCCCGTTGCCTAGTTGTTACTGCCCCATCCGATCATATCAATCTGATCCCCCCGCCCGGATGCGAGCGATTACTTCCGACGACGAGGGAGCCAGCTTTAAGATCATGGCGACTCGCGTTTCAAAGGGAACGAAATGCACCATTGGCCTTGTCGTCGCTTCAAGTGATCATCACGGCTAGAAGCTTTTGACCTCTTCAAAATTTGGAAAGCCCGACCGCCAAGCCCAGATCAGGGCCCAGATCCTGGCAGAGGCCCAGATTGACCAATTACCTCCTGCCAGAAGCAAACAAAGGGGATCGGATTAAAATTTAACGCTGAGGGAGCTCCTTTTAGGATATGATCTGTTTGTGGTCAATTCACAGAAGCAAACAGAGGAAATGCTCAGTGTTCCACAGGCTTCCTTGAAGAGCGCCGTTAAGGATCATCAAGCATTATCCAGCCATGGTGCCACGACTGGCAGCTTCCAGTGTGATCCAGTAGCTTCTGGACATGCGTCTATGTTTGTTGCTCAGTAATAGCGATCGCCTAGCCAAACACAAGCGGCCATATCAATTCGTGGGTGCAGCTTGAGCCGCAAACGTTAGAGCGGTCAGGCCGTCACACAGGGTTTGTAGATCTTGGATATTGAACGATTGAGGATCCAAGCGCCAGCCGACACTGCAGAGAACAGCAGCAGCGCACCGCCAGCGTCTGCCCTGCTCCGCATGAATCAAGCCTTGGACTGGCACCACGTTGAAATCCGATGAGAGCAAGAACGTGCGGACAATCACATGGGAATCAGGTTCGCACCATGGGAATCTTTAGTTTGGTAGGAGCAAGGAGAACGGGTTGCGCGCAATAGCTCTGCAATCGGCTAAAAGTGAAGCAGATTCATCGATAAGCAAGCTTGCCTTTGCAATTCGTACTGAAAATAACAAAGGCTCACCTCCAGCTCGATGCGAGCCTTGCAAAGAAGCAGATCCAAGGGCCGTGCATCCGTCTGCCACAGCAGGTCGTCAGATATCAATCGCAGGCGCAGCAGAACAGCGGAAAAGCACGGCATCAAGATGAAAAGCTTACAAGTTCTCTCGCATCTGGGTCAGCACCGCGCCGCAAGAGTTGTTGAATAACCTTTTGGCTGGCAGAGAAGGCAGTGCAGGCTGCATGGAGCGGCGTTTGGCCGTCCTATAATATACAATCAATGATCAGAAACACGAGACTCATTTTTCTGTTTCTTTGGGGATTGAGCGTCGAGTGTGCCGAGGTAGAACCAAAGAAACGGCCGTTGAAAGCCGCTTGAGCATGCGAGGGAGGCAGACGAGTGATGGCAAGGGATACAACATCGAAAAAGAATGGCGACGGGCAGCGGGAGTAGGAGCAGCAACCAGAGGTTGGGAGAAAACGGGAGTACTGAGCTGACCTTGTTCCTGGCTTCAACATCACCACCGTGCTTCAACAGCATCTCCACCAGCTTGACATGGCCGTAGAGGCAGGCATTGTGCAGTGGTGTATCGCCACGCTGTGGGATGATGCGAAACAGCCATCAACATCATCATCATGTGGGACAGGTGTACCACCATAGGGGCTAAGGCGGGAAGAGGGAGGCACTGTACAAACAATATCTTTGGCTTCAGCATCAACACCGTGCTGCAGCAGCATCTCCACCACCCTGACATGACCGCTAATGCAGACATAATGCAGTGGTGTCCAGCCACGCTGTAAAATGATGTATCGGCATGACGTACAGTTACAACACGATTATTATCATTTGATACAGGTGTATCATTGTAGGGTGCTAAAAGTGAAAGACGTACTTACCATGTTCTTGGCTTCAGCATCAACACCGTGCTTCAACAGCATCTCCGCCACCTTGGCATGACCGTTTTCGCAGGCGTAGTGCAGTGGTGTGACGCCATTCTGTGGGACGATGCATCAGCATGACGTACAGGTTCAGCAGCATCATCATGTGGTACAGATGTAGTCAAGGGGGAGAGGGAGGTACTGTACTGACAATGGTCTTGGCTCCAGCATCAACACCGTGCAGCAACAGCATCTCCACCACCTTTACAAGACCGTTAAAGCTGGCCTTGTGCAGTGATGTATTGTCCCACTGCGGGATGATGCAGTCATGCAGTGTATGCCCCATAACGTCACCACATTCATAGTCAGTGACATAATCAAAGGGTAACCAATAACACCAACGAACATCATATCAAGCTGCGTAGCATCGTACCTCAGCTTTGTATTCAGCAGCATCTCGGATGCGTTGTTGGTCCCAACTGCTCAACAGCTGTAGCGCCGCTTGTGGATCTGATGCATCGCACGCATCCGACAGCCGTTCTCCATTGCCACTCATGGCAAAGGTATCGCTCGACCACCATATGCTTCAAAACCGCTTTTGGGGTCCACGACCAATCTCATGCAACCCCTCCAAATAGAACTCGTCCGACAACCCAAAACGGCAGCCGGGCAGCGGGCCTTGCTCTGTCCTCCTGATGCGCCAAACGACGTATCTCTGGCCAACAGGTTTCGGTGACAGTTGCGAAGACAGGTGCACTTGCTGGATCAAAGCGCACGCGAACGACTGTGAAGCGAGCCACGTGGCCCCACTGGGAAAAAAAAAAGTGGCAGCGGTGCGATGAACCAAACGTTCTGGCGTCGCCACAAGTCCCGACCAGGAGAGCCCCGTACCAACCACAAGCGATCAAGCACCACACACAAAGCAGGGCACGTCAAGCAACCCCCGGATACCGATGCCGACACCGATGCCAACGAGGGGAAGGAGAAGCGTACGAGGTCAAAAGTAGAAGGCAATTGCCAAAAAAAACTTCTGAAGAAGGAAAATGCAAAGAACACATGTTGTTGTTTTTGTCTATTTTTTGACTTGTCAAGTCCAAACGGTCATACGAGCAGATTCTGAAGCGCCGCAAAACTGGGGCCTGGATGTGCACGTGGACTGCCTCTTTGCCAGCCGTGGCAGCTGAAAAGCACTCCAAACCCCTTGACAAGCAGGTTGCAAAGCACCACAAAACTGGGGCTTGTATGTGACCGGCGAGGCTCAGATCGTCGCATAGCAGCAAGGCTCATGACAGAGTACGCATATCAATCAATATCTCTGACTCAAAATTCAATGTCTATATGAGCTTTTTCGACACGCTTCACTGTAACACATTTTGCAAGCCTCTGACGTGGGTGCCGACTGTCCTGGGTGCCCTTGCGGTGGTGTTGATGACCGAGTTGCGTAGCAGAGCACACAGTGTTCGCCGACTTTTCAGCCACACAAACTTGAGGTTTGATTCAAGCAACCGAAAAGAACCGTTTACTTTGCATAGCAGCTGTGGTAGGTCTGCAACAGAACGCACCAGCCCGGCTCATTTTCGGATATGCTTCTGCCCATTGCCTTTCCCTCGTAAATTAATAAAAAAAACAACCCGCTTTTACGCGTCTCCATCCTGTTGTGAGCTCCTTATCTTCCCACTGCGGTGCACAATTCGCTTTGTTATACGAGTCATCGAATGAATTGTGATCACAAGCAAAGAGCACGCTGACACACGCTGACACACGCTAACACACGCTAACACACGCTGACACACGCTGACACACGCTGACACACGCTGACACACGCGGGCACACACACACACACACACACACACACACACACACACACACACACACACACACACACACACACACACACACACACATACACACACACACACACACACACACACACACACACACACACACACACACACACACACACACACACACACACACACAAACAAAGCGCATAGATCCTAATCACCATAGCATGGAAAAAAGAATTCAGTTCCTCTAACAAGAGCGAACATCCCGTGATTGAAGCCAACGTAGCAATGCATACGCGTGCTTCAGCTGCAGCTCCGCTGGTAAGATGTCTGAGGGGTCCACTCCTTGCAAACGAGGGAAAAACATTGCCTCCTCATCAAGAAAAAGACCAAGCTCGGCTTGGAAAGCTTGTTCCCCAAGGTCGTACATGGGCCAAACGTACACAATGACGCGACGCAGTGCATCAGGGAGGCGCAACCACAATTCTGATGTGTGGCGCGAGCGTGCTGTTTGAACGCGTCGGGCCAGATCAGGCTCCAGAGCATCAGGAAAGTTTCTGAGACGCAAACGACCAGGTCGAACTTCCAGCTCCAGGCGGCACAAGACGTTCACCAAGCCCTCAACGTCGCGCAAAAGCCGAGGCATAATGCAGCTCGCACGGGCCGTTTGCATGGCGCCTTGATCTCCCAGACGCTCTAAGGCCCTCGCCAAGGTTGCATCCGCACTCAGACCGGTCAAGTCGCCGCTATGGCTGACCAGGTACTCCAGGAGGTGCTGTGCCGGCGTTAGAGCTTGCCGCAACTCCGACATCATCAATGGCTGCTCTGCATCTTCAGCCAAAGGCACTTGGTTGTGAGAAACCGCGAAAACGCCCAAGGCACGAAGGAAAGCCACACCGGGCTGGTTGTATTTGAACAACGGTGCAGCTTCGAATTCAATCAAAAATTTATTGCGAACAAATTTGTGGTAAAAGATTGCATCCAGTGCCCGCCAATCGGCAATCAGTGTCAGCCCATTTCCAAAGCCCGGGGCGCGCATGGCATACGGAAGCCAAATGCCATCCAAAGTAGCGGCATTATCAAGCGAAATTAGGCAGCTGGCATCACAGTCGGAGAGGGGTACCTGAGGTGCAAAAGCGCGCCGTGGTTCTTGCGCCAACAAGACATGGTGCCGCTGGCCCGCAGCCGATAAGAGTTGCTGCAAGCAGTTGTTGTGCTGGGCAATCAGGGCCGCCAGAAGGGCGCGCAGTTGATCCCCATCAGCATCCTCTGTGGGGAGGAGTCTTGTTGCAGGTGAGCTCAATGAAAGCGCGGGCAATGGCATCAGTTCGCGACACTCAAAGCGGCCGTGAGGGCTATCTTCGTCGGCCCCGAGCAGGTCATGCGGAGCCGAGGACCGAAGCGTGTTCCAAGCTGTGATGAAGCCTTCAATTGCCGAGTTCTCCACAAGGCCTCTGTTGATCACATCCGTCAAGCGCATGGCTTGGACTTGATCGGTTTGTAGAAGTTGACTGTCAGCGGCATGCATCATCTGCACACACGCACTCCACAACGGCCAGAGCTGTGCCGCGTTGAAGAGCATGGGCTGAACCTGCACAACGGCCGGTAGCAAGGGCAAGGCTGATGCAACGCGAGCATCGGATC
This sequence comes from Monosiga brevicollis MX1, assembly GCF_000002865.3. Lineage (NCBI taxonomy): Eukaryota > Choanoflagellata > Craspedida > Salpingoecidae > Monosiga > Monosiga brevicollis. The sequence continues at coordinate 37,729 of NW_001865064.1, forward strand.
GAAGGCGGCCTTCAAGAGCAGGCCAAGTGACTGCAGGGGCCAAGCGGAACGCTTCCTCCAGCTCAGAATCAGGTTCGTGTCGTTCCTGTAGCCACAACGCAAAATGCGACACCTCTTGCCGTGACGCATCAGCTGCGGTGCACACGTCGACCCATGCTTGGTGTGCCGTCCGAGGGTCTGCTAGCTGCTGGGTCCAACTCGTCTGCAGGTGGGTCTCCAAGGCATCTCGCGCAGCCGTAGTGGTTGGAATTCCATGACCTTGCAAATCACGGGGCAGGTCCTGCACCAGTCGATGCAGGACATGGCTCGTCTCTTCCAGCGTCAACCCCCACAGTGTCGTCAGCTGACGCATGCGGACGCTAAATCGGGTACAGAGCAGGCCGCCAGCATCTGTACGGAGCTCAATTATCTCAGCCACAACGGCTGCGTTCACTTCTGTGGCCAACAAAAGGCTCACGCTGCACAAGATGTCCAAAATAATAAGCGTGGCAGGTTGTACAGAACGAATTGGGGCTGGTGTTTGATTTGCAGCTTGGAGAACTGGAGGGTGGTAGCCAGGTGTAGTGTTGGTTGTCTGTCGAGGTGTGTTGTTGGATTGCCCGCCAATTTGCGAACGGCAATTGGGACAAGTGGACACCTGGTTGAGCTGGCCACAATTACCCACGGCATAAACAAACCCACACGGGCAGTTGTACACACGTGTCACAGCGGCCACAGAGCCCAAAATGGCACTGACATCGTCGTCGGCCTGGCCTGGCAAGAAGCTGCGGTTGCACACTTCGGCCCCATAGATCATGGCGGCCAGATAATTATCCTGTGCCATAGTCTCTGGGAATACAATGCTAAAGTGCAAAAGCAACCGATGGAGGTATCGGCCAGCATGCCCTGAGCCGGGCACGTCTGTTTGGGTATTCGGAGGCATTGTTGTTGTCCAAGCACGCTGCAGTCGCGTCGTCCAGTCAACGTTGGCCGCTGCAGCAAACTGCCGAGGCATCGGGCCCAGCTGTGCAGGGGGTGCATCAAGTAGACTGCGAAAAGCTCCAGCTGTAACGTCGTTCTGGCGTGTTGTGAGCTCGCGAGCAACTTCGGCTTGCATGGCCGACTCACGCAAGGAAGGCGGTGCATCAGCGCCGCTAGTTGGCTGATTGGCAGTGGCATTGCTCCTATTGGCTGTCCCGACAGCCCCTGAAGCTGCAAACTGTTGCTCAGCCCAAGCAGCGCGTGCCACATCAGATGACAAGGGGCCAAAGACATTGCACTGATCGTCTTGTGCACCTTGCTGCTCAGGCCAGGGTAGCTGGGCGATCCACGGGAGCGTTTCACGCCATCGGTCTGCATGCTCACGCAAGAGACCAAACTCGGCTTTTAAGCGAAGGTGCTTGAATATCAAAACTTGAGCCACTTGCGGTGCGTTTGCAAAGCAGTCCCAGATCCATCGCGCAGAGTCTGAAAGCCGATCCAGATCCCAGTTTGCCAGCAAAGTGGCATCTACAGCTTGATGAATGAGAGCACGAAGCACCGCAACGCAGATCATGTTGCGCGCGTTGACGGTCGGAATGTGCCTGTCCGTAGAAACGACGTGTAAAGCCCGCTCAGCAAATGCATACAGACCATCCAGACCGTTCAAGTGCGTCTGAACGGCCTCAATCAGCAAAATTGCGGCAGGATGACCCAAAGAGCGGTCCCGAAGACCTCGTGTTGCGTTACAGAGTAGGCTGCTGTGCAAGGTGCCTGGTGATTCAATGATCCCCACACATTGAGTGGCCAGATCGTCGCCATTGGCGTGGCAAAAGTCCACGACACGCTGCAAAATGCGCGCAATGGCAGGCCAGACAGGATCTTGGGCGTTCACCAGATGCTCGTGAGTCGCCTCCGCCTGTGTCTCTACACGATGCAGTTGGTCATGGGTTGTGGTCCGTCGACAAAAGGGGCAATTGTTGTGTCCTGATTGATTGAACCATTCATCGACGCACTCTTCACACATTTGGTGTCCGCAAGGCAGACGCATGTCGGGCACCGAGTCCATGCAAATGTCACAGCTCACTTGTTCTGGAAGAGCATCCAAACACTCTGCCACATGGCGCACCACAATCTCCAGAACTGATTCATCAGCGGAGGGTGTGAACAAGCTCGCCTGCAGCACAAAGTCACTAAAGACAGCCATGGCTTCGGCCACTGCACGCAGCTCACGAACGCGGCCGTCACGCAAGCACTGATCAAAAAGCACCCGCAAATGCGCAAACAGGTCATCGCCTGGAGCCATCGCAGAGTCATCTGCAATGCGCACCGTCGTTTGTATGTCCTTGACGGGCAGCCCTCCTTCAAGCATGTGACCTAGCATGGCATACATGAGGCGGAGGCGAGCAACGTCACGAGATTCTTCAAGGAGCAACTGCCAAGGCATCTCTCCAATTGGCGTGCTTGGGCTGAGATTAAATGGTACGACACGTAGGGCCTCAGACAGCTCCTCGATCGTGCGGCGATCTCTTGCGCCAAGGATTCGCTCTCGCCAGGCATGGCGTAAAGTCGTGGTCACTTGAGGAACAATATCGTCCCCATAAATTCCGGTCATGAGGAATTGGTGTGCTTCAACCTCACCAATCACAGATCGAAGCGCCTGCACTAAGACTAACAAGCTTCGCACATCCCTTTCCATCTGCATCCAGCGTCGTAATGCCACCGAGGGCGAATACTGAAACTGCTGTGGCAGCGAACGTGCAAAAATTGCACAGATGCGCAGCTCGACGTCCTTTTGGGCCCATCCCAGCAGCCGCGCCGCATCCAGAAGCAAGGCAACCATGATGTCAGGGTTCTCCTCAAACGAAATGAGGTCATCAAGGTATGCCAAGGCCTGAGAAGCCGGCCCCGCTGCCGATCCCTCATCACTCGACGTATCCATGGCACTATCACTCAAATTGTCCACCTCATGCGAGAGGGCACTGCACGCCATCGCTACACCAGGCAGCCAAGCCTGCATACTGCTTAGACCAGGAAGAAGTCGCACAGGTGGCAGCTCGTGGAGGCCGAGAGGGCGTGGGATGCCTTGCATGCGCTCACAAGCGACTCGAGCGTCGCGCTCTACAGCCAAGTTGAGCGCACGATGCCGCATGCGAATATCGTAGCGTCCAGACGGATCTATTTGCTCATAGCAATCGGCCGGCTCGATCAAGGCTTGCAAAGTGCCCTGCGCAAGCATTTCGTGCACGATGCGAGCGCTTGCCGCTTGCAAGGCGCGAACACAGGCTTCCTCCACTGTTTTGCAAAATGGCAGGCCTTCTTGCCGACAATCCACGTCCCGCGCTACGAGTTGCACCCAATCTTCTGGCCCCATGGAGGCAAGATACGTGGCACCGATCTTAGTGACAAACAACCATAGTTGTCTCACATCATCACGCTCGCGCAATGCCAGGAGCAAGCGGGTGGTAAGCTCTTGAATGGTTGCCACTGGGCCATTGGCTGTGCGCGCCAAGCAGTGCCACATGCCCGCAGGCTGCTGAAGCCAGGATTGCACGTCTGGAACAAAGGTGTGCACAAGCTCCTCAAACCGAATTTGCCTTAGTGTCACGCGATTCAGCTTTGGCATGTCAAGCGCGTCAACAAACTGCATCGGCACATTGGCCGGCAGGTGGCAAGAAGCAGCACTCGCGGAATTTGATCGAGGTACAAACACAATGAGCACAAGCTGTTTTTCAGCCGTGTTGAGTTGCTGGCGCCGTTGCTGGGCCAATTGCACGATGATATCCAAAGTACTCAACTGTGCCACGTGAAGCCGCAGACAGCACAGCTCGCTGTCACCACGCACAAAGTCATCCAGACGGGTCTGCAACTCCCGCTCGCTCTGAAACGTCCGTATGTCATGTACCACATGGCGCGCGGTAAGTGGCAATTGCGCAAAGGGTGAATCATACGTCAGTAGCACACTGATAGGTCCAGCATGCGGAAGCCAGCTTTGCAGGGACTCGACGGGCCGTTGCAGTACTTCCTGCAGAATAAGGCGCGCCAGAGGCATAGTTGAAGCCTCCGGCGAAGCATTGAGGCCAAGGTACGCCTCTACCGAGAGAATGCCACTCAAAGCACGCGCCACACAGTGTTGAACGAGGCCGTACGGGACTTGGGCACAACCTTGACCATGATCACCAGGCATGGACAGCGCAGGCAACACCGCGTGAGCAAGCAATGTGTTGTTGACCGCTACGAAGGCATCCGATTCCGACAGGCCTGCAGCCCTGGCCAGCATTTTCATGTCTGCTTGAATGTGATCCCACCATTGACGGTGCTGACCGGTGGCCAAAAGCCCAGGAAAGTCAATCAGCTGCTTCTCAAAGCGGTTTAAAAAAGGGGGATCGTACGTCTGCACTTTGTTTTGATCCATGATAACAACGCACTTGAACTCGGCGTGGACCGGGCACAGCGGATTTGAATGCTGACCAAAAGCAATGCGGCAGTTTCTCTTCCCCTGAATGGTCACGTACGCTTGATTCAGACAGTCGTACAAAGCGCCATACAAAAACTCAAGGTGGCGCAGGATCAGGACCCCTCCAGCCTCCATAAAGTGGATAATCTGGTTCAGCTTGCCATAGACATACTCCTGTTGGAGGCGATCATCGGGAAACGCGCTGCCAACCAGCTCCAATCGGGGCACTTGTTCGACGGGTGGCAGCAATTGATCAAGGGCCACCATCGCCGCATACCCATCCGTGCCCAGCAACATGTGACGTGCTTGATAATCTTTCAGATTATTTTCGAGCAACTCAAGAGCCGTCGGAACCAAGAGTGCTCTTGAACCTCGCGTCCGAGGAGCAATGTGGGTCCAAAACAACTCACAGACGCTAGTCAAATCAGTGCTACGTCCACCAAAGTTGCGGGCAGCTGCAGAGATCACAATGCGACCCAAGCCTTTTTGCAGTGGTTGTCGCGCCTCTCTCAAAAGCTTGGCACCCTTGCCAATCGCTTTGCACAGCGCATAAAAGTCGCGGAGGCCATAAAAACTGTCATTGCTGGGTTGTAAGACAAGTTCGTTGTAGGCGTGCACAACCTTCGTGACCAAGTCTTGAATCTCTTTGCAATCTTGCTCCTCTAAAAACGTGGCCAAAATGGTTTGAGCTGTGTTCTCAAGTTCCTTCAGGGTGGGAGGCGGGCGCTGAAGAACCACGGCCCTATTCATCTTGGCCGTGTCCAAGCCCCAGTTGGAGACGCCGATCACGGCCAGTGGCTCGAGTTGCTCAGCGGACGGCTCTAGCAGTTTATGCAAAATCTTGAGCGGGTTGAAGCGTGAATGCTCGGCCAGACCAATCTCGTCCATCAGAACAACGGGAAAGGTTTGCTGATACCGTGGCTTGGCCGCATAATCGCGAGCTTGGCGAAACACCTTCTCAATGCCCTCGGAGGTCGAGTCCTCCGATCCTTGGTAGGGAAAAAGCTGAACGCCCGCATAGGTTTGAAGCAGAGGATCTCGCGAGTCGAGGTTACGAAGGCTACAGTTCACAATGGTGGTTGCCACGGTTTTCGAGTTGCCAGGCGCCCCAATCAGGATGATCGGCGTGCGAGTGAGGACGCACACTGTTAGCGAGAACACGTTTTGGAGCAGTGCCCGATTCATGGCCAAGTTGGGATACGCTGATGTATCCATGCGGCCATAAAGGTTGCGTTCCTCGGCATTGACAACTTGACGCCAGGACTTGATGTCAAAGTTGCTGGGGAGCAGAGATCCTTGAACGCAGCGAAGAAACGTTTCGCGGGCCATCTGACGTTCTTCAGTGACGGGCATGCGCACAATGTACGCAAGCTGAATGGACAGCACCACGCTGAGGGCCTCTCTCTGACCATGCAATGCGTGCAGGCGATTTGATGCACTGACGTTGCGTGAAAAGTGATACCAGTAACTATCAGCATGAGAAGAGGGAGGGTCCAGGCTATCGCGGCGTGCGATATAGTCTTGGAAAAACTTGTAAAACACCAAAAACCGACGAACATCTCGCAAGCTGACGACAAATTCTTCGCTGCGGCCATCCTGGCGCAAAAATGTATGAAGGCGAGACAGGCCATGGGCCAAGGAGGCAAGTTGGCCGGGGGCGCGCAGTTGCACGTGTTGCATAAGCATCCGTTCGATGTAATTGGCCTCATCTGCCTCAGCCAAGGCACCAAAATCCCAGACATAGGTCAGCATGGCTTCGGGTAGCGGGTGCACGCGGTAGCGCAACTGCGAACGCTCGTCAAAGGTCTGAACGACTCGGCCCTGTCGCTTGTTCTCCACGGCCAGCCCTGCACGACGCACTGGTGGTGCGCGACGCTCATACGGGTTACATGCCCCCATGACGATCAAATTCTCAGGCAGCGGATCCGTGTACAACTTGCGGCGCACGAGAATATCAGTCAAGAGACCGAGGTACTCGCAGGTATTGACCTCGTCGTAGAACGCCCATACCTGTTGATCGGGTACCCCGCGTGCTGTTTCGATGACTTGATGTGTAAACGCAACAATGTCCTGGCGTGTGGTTCCAGCATGATGGGGTAGCTGACGGAAAATGTGCCCGGCTATGCGGCAAAGTTCTTGCAAAAGGCTTGTTTTACCAATGCCAGCCTGTCCCATCAAGATGATGGGCTGAAGCGCATCGGCACGCAGGACAATCATCGCCATCTTGAGCATATTGTCGGCTGTCAAGGAGTAGTTGCCAACAGGAGGACGATGTGCATCGTTATGGGAGGTCAGGGCACGCAATCTTTCAATCATTTGTTCCGGAGACGAACTGGCCAGGGATTTTGGCGGTTCGAGCTGGCTTTGTAAAAGTTGCCGAATTTCAGCATCTAAATCCGAGGGATCCTTGTACAAGATTGAAATGCAGCCGTCAACCTGCATGAGAACGAGGATGTGCGTCGCATCGTCCCACCGCACAAACTCTGAGAATGACGCAAGCATGGCATCAACGAGATTGCCCTCGTGATGTTGCTGGCGCTCACGTGCTGCGAGGGTGGAGCGAGCAGCAAATGTGCGCACCGTCTCCAGGAGGTGTCGCAAAAGCCGTGTGCGAAAGCCGCGAGGCACGGACATGTCACGTAGCACGTCGGGTTTTAGAAAAATAGATTTGTCAAAGCGAACAAGTTGCTGATGGAGGATGCTGATGAAGACGTCCAGTTCTGCGTAGCCTGCCGCGGGCTGATGTTCAAGAAAGTGTCGTTGAAGAAGTTGGCGACAGACTTCCTCTTCCAGCGCTTCACTGGTGTGTTCATCGGTCAGAGGTGCCTCTACATTGTTAGCATCCAGTTGATACAGGTAGCGACACACAATTTGCACGGGCGTATTCGGATCGCTTGGAACGCGCAGGTCGTTGACCGTACTTTCAATCAACTCCCACTGCAAGGCACGCAAGAGAGGCATGCACTGCTCGAGGTGGTTGCCAACTGTGTTGGCCAGCTCAATGTAAAAGCGGGTCCCTGGTCTCAGGGATACCAGCTTGCACCAGCTTGGTGTGGCTTGGAGCAAGAGGAGGTGCAACAGCAACTTCTGCACGGCCACGGCACGCTCAGCCACCAGAGGGCCGATATCAACGTGCACGACCAAGGGTGGCTGGTCAGGGTGGCAAGGATGACGTGTGACAATTTGTTCCAACGCGGCTTGCACAGCCAGAAGGTCAGGATCGTCTTGGATGGATAGCAGCGCAAAACTCTGTTCCTCAGGGACCTGCTGCTCAATCCACCGACTCTTGCCTTGGCGCGGCGCTTGCGACATCACTACAGTCGAACTGACGCAGCGTGCAGGAAAGCATGCGCGCACCAAGGCAGCAAGATTTTCTCGGCTGCCATCCGGCAGCTGGTGTTGCACGGCTGGAATAGACATGCTCACGTGGTCAACTGCCTGGCCGCCTGGACCACGCAATGCAATGATATAAAAATAGCCCCGACGTTGAGTCTGCAATTTCACCAGTGCCGTCTGAACCTCATCGTGCAGGTAGTCTGGGCGATAAACAACAAATGGGGTGCTATCGCCTGCAGCTGCCGTTCCCCAGCCCAGCTGTAAAAAGCGGTGGATTTGTAAGGCCGTGGTGGAGGAGTCACAGATCAAGACATGTGCGCTCGACGGTCGCGCTCCCGCAAGGGCAAAGGGCAGATGAAGGGCACATAAGCAACTAAGGTCATTCTGGCAAGCCAGTACCTGTGGTCGCGTCCCATCATGGGTTGGCAATTCGAGCGCACCCGGCGGCTGATAACGCTGTGGTTCCGGATTCGGACCCAGGGTGGCCTCGGTGAGTTGCAGCAGGGCGCGTAGAGCTTCGCACAAATTATCAAGCAGTAGGCCAGAGCGTTGGGTGTTCTTGTTTGGTGAGGACTGAGCCCAATTCTGGGCAATGCGGAGCACATCATCTTCGTTTGGCAACACATCATAACTCAGGTAGGCCACGAGGGGCCACAAGTTGTCCAACGAGTTGGTCTCACGGACGCTTTGAAAACAGTCATATACGTAAACCAATTGTGGTCCGGGGAAACGAGCCAGCTCGGGTGATTCAGTGCATCTCTGATCAATGATTGCGGTCCATCCTTCCAATTCGCACTCTAGCTCGGTGCTTAAGGCTTTGAGCGGTTCTTGCTGAAAATCAGTCGTAAAAGCCTCGTCAAGATAGGCACCCATGTAGCCGCACGTCGCATATTCCTTGGCTATAGCTTTCAGACGATCAGCTTCCGCGCATGCGGCACGAAACTCGGTCATGGCTCGGGCTAGATCTGCTTCGGCCGAGCCGTACAGTTGTGACCGCGCACGGAGATCCTGCAAGCGATCCCAATTCAGTTGCTGGGCATCACCAGCAGGCGCGTTGTCGCTGACTGTCTCGACTGTGATGGCATGTGAGTGTGTGGTCGAATTCCAGCGCACAGAGAGTTTGGGCTGGTTTTGCATCAAATGCTGGATGCGGAGCTTGGCTGATCCTGATCGATCCGTCACGTTTTCCCAGAGGTTGCGAAGGGATCGCGCGCTAGTGCAGCATGAATGAACCAGTACTGCTAGATCTCTGCCACCCGGTACTCCAGCCTGCTGCTGTTGGCGGTCATTGAGCTGATCGAACTGTTGCACTAGATGGGCTAGCCAGCCTTGGACATTGGTGCCTTGGCTGCGCAGAGTGGGAGCAATAATGTGATGCAGCGTGACAAAGTCATTGACGGCTGCCTCAGAGGCGGCATACTGGTCTGCGGAAACGCTCTCGGCGCCCATGATGAGACCACGCACATCCTCATCGAGGGAGATCCGGAGCAGGTCAAAAAGCTCGCCGCCATGAGCAAGCTCACGGACCACCGCCCAGATGTTGACCGACAAGCGATTCGTTTGTGCGTCGAGCAGGGCGAAGCAGTCGCTCAAAACTTGCAATTCGGTGTCGAGATTTGACAACAGCTCGAGGACGTTGGCACTAATGTCTAGCAATTGGCCTGAAGCGCGAATCCCAAAGGGCTGCAGCAGTTCTGCCAAGCGCGACAGGAGGCGACTACGGTCTTGTATCTCAACTGCTCTCCAGAGCAATTGGACCAGTTCGACTGGCTGCCCTCGGTATCTGCCAAGATCAAGGCGCGAAAACCACATCTCGGTCTCCTTGCGGCGCTGCTCGATGGGTGCGCGCGCCAGGCATTGAAACACCCATGCAATTGTCACGAGATTGGCCTCGGGCTGTAAAATGGCACGAAGATCTTCATCCAGTGTCTGCTGAACAGGCTCCAATAAGCCTGCATAAGAGACGTCCAGTGGATCAGCCAAAGAGCGCTGGGCCCTTTCACGCTCCAGTACCACGCTGTGAATCAAAGCTCCCACATTAGATAAAGCCCCAGCAGCCTCAGCCCCCTCGATCGCATCCTCATCTTGACCATCATTGATAAGAGCACCATCTTCATCCCCATCACCGTCTCCGTCACCTAGGCTAAAAGCATCTTCATCGTCCGTGTCGCCGTGGTCTTCAAGAACAAAGGCGTCTTCGTCCTCGTCGCTGTTGTTGATCAGAAGACCATTGCTCACATTCAAGGAGCGAGCGCGTAGCTCGCGACAAACCACGTGCTGTAGTACTTGCGAATCAAGAGGTGCTGCACGATAGGCAAGAAACGCACGTAGATCCTCAGGAAGCAACCAATCGGCACGCGGTAAGCTCTCGGCGTCGGCTTCAAACTGACTAAGCTGTACTTGAAGCGCCTCGACATGGCGGGCGGTTGCCTCGGCCTCGGCTATGCGCGCAGACTGCAACAGATAGTCGAGGGCTGATCGGACGACCTCCATCTTTTCTTGGTAGGCAGTGACGGCTTGGCGCAGGTCCAAAGTCGGATCAAGGACGGCGCAGTCCGTGTCTGCCCAACGGTACAGTTGTTGAAGTTGCTGGTCGCTGCAGGACTCGCACAGCTGACGTGCAAACGCCAGCGTGGCCGAGCCATTGTGCACAGCGCGCACAGTATCGTTCCATGCGTGCACGACCGCTGCGACGCGTGGCTCGCTACGAATTGCGGCTGCGAGATGGTTTTTCGGAGCTTCGGCGTCTGAAGCGTGCAGAGCTGCCATGATTTGATTCCAAAATGATCGTTGATACGCCAGGTTAGCCAAGAGAAGACCCAGGGCATCATGCTCCGGCGGCCCTTGCATAGCCGCCTCCACGCGCAACGCGCTAGCGTAAAGCTGAAGGCTCAGCGCCTGCAGGTCAGGCAGAGCCAAACCTAAGAGCCCCTGCAAAAGCTGAGCATCTGGCTCCAGCTGAGCAGATTGTCTCTGGGCACCCTGCTGCAAAACTTTTGCGTGCAGTACAAGCATTGAAGGTGGGGCATCGATCGTGAAGCACTTGTCATGAATGGTATGGTGCAGCAGTACTGGCAGTGAAAACATTTGAACCAGGCGTTCCACCAGCTGATCACCAACGTCTGTTTCGGTAATAGGGCCAGGCTCGGCAGCATAGCGTTGCAGAATGACCGCGTATTCTGGTGGAGACTGATTGCGGAAACCGCTGGAGAGCAAGAGGTCCAAGTGCCTTGCAGATGACACAGCGCCCAGCTCGCTTGGTCGCACGTGACGCAAAACTGCGAGATGGCACCTCCACGTGTCCCAAGAGTCAGCTGTCACGGTAGAATCAAGCTGAAACGCGGAATTGCAGCGCAAGGTATGCTCAAGAAGTGACTGGGTGTCCTGAGGATGCTCACGCCACCACACCACTTGCTGTTGTGCAAACTGATCCGAAAGAAATTGCTGAACAAGGGAGGACAAGCCAGGCTCTATCGGTCGGCTGAGCAAAGCACGGATGTTGGGCGGGGTCAGCTTTGTGAGCCCAGTTTGAAACGCGGCAAGGAGTCGGTCGCGCGACTTTGTGCCAGCAGCATGCCACGCCATTTGTTCCTCAAGTGTTTCATACAATAGAATCAAAGTGGTACTGCTGACAGAAGGACAACGCAAAATTTCAGACACGAGCGTGGCGGCGTGGTCTTGTAGCAGCACTTGGTCGTCTCGACAGGCTGTAATGAGCACTCGGGCGTCTTCATCGGTGACAATCGGGACTGAAGCTGGCGGTTTGCGCCCAACTGAGTTCACCTCAGGAACGCCCAGGCTTGCACGCAAGAGAAACTGGAAGACAGGATCCACCCGCCTGAGCGACCCTTTAACCAGCTCGCTGAGCACCTTTTCCATGCGATCCGCCACTGCTGGCTCTAGTTGAGAAGCGATTCGCTGCACGAACGGTGGCGCCTCGCGATAGGCGCGCTGCAGAAAGTATTTGTCTACACCATCCAAATAGATCTTGCCTGCAGCCAAAAACGCATGGAAGAGAGGCAGAAGTGCCACACGCTGAGGGAGATTGTCTTCAGCTTGTCGAACAAGTGCAAGCATGCATTCGCAACGTTCACGGGTATTGTAGAAGGCATAGGCAAAGGCGTCGACAAACTCGGCTTGCTCCCTCAAAGCAGTTGTGGGGGCTGGTTTGGCGTCGATGTGCCACTCTTCAAGGGACCGCTGTTGAAGCTTCAAGAAGGCAATCTTGTTCTGGAATGAGACAGACGAATGGCTTGACACAAACACAGAGACGTGTCGATCGCTCAGCGGTCGAACGGCTTGCCGAGTTACCACCCGATCCGTGGTCAAGTTCTCGAGCAGTTCTGCATGGCTTGGCTCGGAATCCGCACTTTTTTTGCTTGAGAAGAAGCGCTTAAACGAGGAAAATATCTGGCCTGCGGTGCTCTTGGGCTTGCAAAGGTGAATCTCAAGATTTAGCTTTTGCCAACTCGTGAGGAAGCTAGATGCCAGTTCCATCGTCACACAAGCACACAGTACGCCTGACACAGCCGTCTGATGGGCAGATACAACGGGAGTGAGAAGTTAGATAAAGGATAAATGAACAGGACCGTAACGCGCAAGCACACGACAGAGTTGATGTGGCTGCTTCAACCAGATAACACACCGGTTGAAACAAAATGCCATGCTCAACGTCTTTTGCTCCAAGGTCCCTGGCATCACCAGTCAAAACAAAACACCGATCGGCGTCCAGCTGTTGCTCAACTGCCAGATACACGGCCTGCAGGTAGAGAACAAGGTTAGATAATCAACGCAATAAGCAACTCAAAAAAAAAAAAAAAAAAAAAAAGAATGAAGAAGAAAAATTTGAACAGACCTACCATCTCGCAATGCTCAAGGGAAGTCGAAGTCATCGCTGTGGGGAAAGAATTTGTGGCCCGCTGGGCGGCGCGATCTGGGGTTGGACCACCTCGACGCACACGGAGATGAACGTCACCTTGTTTCGATGATTTTTTGTGATCTTCGATGAGCTTTTTGACATTGTCAAGATTGACAACAGAGCCATTGATAGAAAGAATTTCGTCTCCGTCCTTCAGCTCGAAGCCTTGCCCTTTGTATTGAATCACTTGGGTTTGTACTTCACTGACAAACGTCGGGCGGTCGCTGTCACGATGAAAGACCTTGTGGCCGTTGCGAGTATGCAAGGAAGCCAGAAAAATATCAAGTTCTTTGGGCTGTGGAGACTGTGTCGTAGACGCTTCAAAGGATGGGGGTGCAGCAGCAGTCGCGCCAGGTTGCTGGGTTTGTCCCGAATCCGCGGGGTTGTTGGAGTGAGTGGCTGGCCGATGGGAAACGTGGGCATCAACGTCTACAACTGTGCGTTGCTGCGGCGAGGCGACGTTGCTCAGATCGGCAGTGTTGCTACTGTCACTACCATCGCCATGTCTGATCTCGTCGGGCCGTCTCGGTTCGTTCGTGTCGGAGGACGTGGCAGTGGTGGATACCAGCGGGTCCGAGGCCGCAATTGGCGCGGGTGTGGAGGCGGCTGTAACCTGCACGCTTGGCGCGGAGGCGGCCGTGGCTTCGACCTGCACGCTTGGCGCGGAGGCGGCCGGTAGAGACGGCGTCGGCTCCTCGGCAGTTGCAGCGGTACATGGTCTTTGCGTGGATCCATGACTTTTGTTGTCGCCCTCGTTGTCGCTGTCGTTCGCATCTGATTCGCAGCTGCTGCTGACGCTGGCCGTTTCCCAAACGGATTGACTGAGATCAGCGTCATTCGGGGACGTTTGGCCCGATTCAACATTTGCTGCAGGGGCCGTTCTCAGCCTTGGATCGCCTTGGGCACCACCCCCAGCGGCGCTGCCCTTGGGCGGCTCCTGGTCCATGACGCGGGCAGTACCTGCTTGCAACGCGTCACCTCAGTCCGCCGTCGCCTTTACCACAAGCCAAATGATTGCCAAACCAGACCAAAATGTCAATGATCAGTGTGCACCATTCCCTGGTCTGTCCCCTAGATCAGCCGATCAAGGGCTGGGTCGTTCTATGTGCGCGTGTGCGCCGTGTGTGAGTGTGTGATCGAATGCCACTGCTCTCGTCGATGATCCGAATGCCACGCACGACGATCAATAAAAAAAAAAAATGAGAGAGAGAGAGAGAGTTGAAGTGTGCGTGGTTGTGAGAGACAGAGACACGACGTCAGGAGGCAAACAATTCAGAGACATGAGGGTAAGACTCACATAAAAGGTGTAAAGTTAATGGAAAGGGCGTAAGCGATCAGAGAGTTGGCAGTGAACGAGTCTGTGGTAAGAGGGTTGGTGGGTAAGGGCCAGACACACAAAAGCATTTCGGACTGGGAGAGGGACCGTACACACTGTGAGCACCACCAGAGATGAGACGATCTTGCTTTCAACGAGCAATGTTAAACCAAAGGTAAAGCTAGAGAACTTACCTCACGCTGAGTTCTCTCAGAGATAAGGACGCTTCTCATAAGAACAGCGTCAGCACATGTAAATGTTATCACCAAAAAGAGAAACACAAACTACATGAAGAGTAGCATTATCTAACACTACATCCACCTGTACAACAACAATAAGTACCCTATTTTCTTCATTATCTGTAATCTACACAAACTCTACGGTTTGCCACAAAAGCTCTATGATTTTGTTAGTACACATCATCTACCAATCCATAGCATCTTCATAACCTCTATAAACAGGAACAGTAAATTTACAAGCAGTTTAAATGTCAGACATTTGATGCCATGACGACCAACGGCGACGCGAGCACATCGCGGCGAGCGAGGGGGGCGGGTGTCTTGCCTCGGTGGTGGCGCTGGGGTTCGGGCTGTGGTGGGATGATGCCGGCACTTGTGATTGGCGTCGTCATTGCGAATTTGGCTACTCTGTCCTGGGCAGAGTTGGGAGAGCCGGTGGTGTATGTGGATGATGTGGGCAACTTGTTTGTGAACGGTTCGGGTGGGGCGGCTCGGGTGTATGTGAACGGGATCGACTTGGCGGCCCTCGTGGCCGAGCAGGAGGTGCTGGCGGCTAGTCAGGCTAGCCTGCTCGCAGCCCAAACCAGTGCTTTGGCGACGCAAGCCAGTCTGCTGGCCCAGCTGCAGCACCGTCTTCCAGATTTTGACGCTCGGTTGCTGGCCATTGGTGGGTATACCAACGAGAGCCTGGACTTGGTCCATGCCTTTAATGGTACGGATTGGTCACCGGACCCCGCGCTGCCAAGCCCACTCCACGGGCACAGTGCCATTGCCTTTCGTGACCAGGTGTACGTGGTCGGTGGTTACAACACGGTGTATGTCCCCGACGTGTATCGCCGCCTCGACAATTCGTCTTGGATAGCTGCTGCCCCCTTGCATACGGCGCGCGGCTACTTGGCCACGGTTGTCTTTCACAACGAACTGTACGCTTTGGGTGGTGATGGTGGAAATACCATCTTGTCCAGCGTTGAAATTTACAATGGTACCGCCTGGCGCTCTGGGCCAGCCCTGCTAGACCCGCGTGCTGACCTAGCGGCTGTCTCGTACCAAGGAGAAATTGTGGTTTTGGGCGGCACGGAAAGTCGGGCTCCGCCTCAGGTCACCGGCTCGGTCATGGCGTTTAACGGCACTGCCTGGCGTTACATTGCGCCCCTGACGCAACCCCGCCGGGCCATGGTGGCTGCTGTTTTCATGGACCATATTTATGTGGCGGGCGGCATTGAAGCGGCTGCCTTGGCTTCGGTGGAGATGTTCAACGGCACCGCCTGGTCATTCGGGCTGGCTCTCCCCACTGCCCGTCACACCATGTCCGGTGCCGTCTTCCAAGACCAACTTTACATTGCTGCAGGGAAAGGCAACGTCGACATGGCAGATGTTCTGGCCCTCGACGGTCACAACAAGGCCTGGATCACCGCCCCGCCCCTGCCTGTGGCCTGCCAGGCGCTTGCCCTCGTCGTCATTTAATAACTCTTGATGGGCGCATGATATTCAACACCATAATGGTGCCATGCAGCTTGCTGCCTGGCCCCTTTCTCCGACCTCTTTTGCCCCTTTGAAAGGTCATAACTCGACTTGTAATCGACACGTGTGTTTTCATTTCGCTTGTTCTTCACCACCACTCCATGGCTACGACCAACGGCTCGATCCCGCTTTCCGTTCACCCACCCACCCACGCACTCACGCTCCCAGTCAACGCCCCCCCCCTTGCCGCCTTGTCCGACCGTCTTATGTTTTTCATTCCCCCCTCCCCGTCCTCTTCTCGTACCGTCATGAGATCAAGTCTGCCTCGGGAACGACAATAACTAATTAATTTTCTGCATCAACTTCAATATGCTGAAAGGCATGGTGCCCTATGTAATCCTAATTTGCTACGATATCTGACATTTTAACAGAAATAGTCATCCTCCTCTCTCTGTTTCGCGCATTTTGTGCGTCTTGCGTGTGTCTGTGTGTGTCTCTCTCTCTCAAACCCTCTCTCTCTCTCTCTCAAACCCTCTCTCAAACTCTCTCAAACCCTCTCTCAAACTCTCTCTCTCTCTCAAACCCTCTCTCTCAAACCCTCTCTCTCAAATCGTCTCAAAACTCTCTCAAACTATCTCAAACTCTCTCTCTCTCTCTCTCAGAAACACACTCTCTCTCGCTTTCTCTCTTTCTCTCTTTCTCTCTCACTTTCTCTCTCTACTTTTCTGAACTTGACGTGCTGAGCATCATCATGGCAACTACAAATGGCAGCGCTGCGGACGGTACGTCGCTGCTGGACCCTTTGCTTGAGCGGCAGTCCTGACCATTCCGCTACACGTGAGGATACACACCTACCAAGGCGTGCAGCCCGTCCTCCCACCATCTGGGTTTCTTGATCGGGCTCGTACCCCCAGAAGCCTTGGTTGCCAACCCCACTGACTGGCGCTCTTGACGCCTCGCACGTGTCCCTCCTTCCTCCCTCCGTGCTGTCTCTGCGTCTGTGCTCTGCCTGCCTGCCTGTGTCTTGCCTGCAGCTGTGTTGTCCTGGGTCTGCGCCTGACCTGAGTCCGCGCTTATGCTGGGCTGTGTCTGCATCTGTGTTTGCGTCTGTGCTGGCCTGAGTCATGTCCGACTTGAGCCCCGTCTCTCTCTCTCTCTCTCTCTCTCTCTCTCTCTCTCTCTCTCTCTCTCTCCT
>NW_001865064.1:54656-61986 GCF_000002865.3 Monosiga brevicollis MX1
GTGTGTCTGTATATGTGTGTGTGTGTGTGCGCGCGTGAGACATGTCTGACTTGAGCCCCCTCTCTCTCTCTCTCTCTCTCTCTCTCTCTCTCTCTCTCTCTCTCTCTCTCTCTCTAAATCTCTCTCTCTCTCTCTCTCTCTCTCTCTCTCTCTCTCTAAATCTCTCTCTCTCTCTCTCTCTCTCTCTCTCTCTCTCTCTCTCTCTCTCTCTCTCTCTCTCTCTCTCTCTCTCTCTCTCTCTCTCTCTCTCTCTCTCTCTCTCTCTCTCTCTCTCTCTCTCTCTCTCTCTCTCTCTCTCTCTCTCTCTCTCTCTCTCTCTCTCTCTCTCTCTCTCTCTCTCTCCATCTCTCTTCGTTCCTCTGCCCTGCACCTTCCTGGTCCTTTCTGGTGGTTCAGACCTCATGCTCTTGATTTGCTTGCCATCACATCACGGCTGCCTTTGTGATCGCTTCAGGTCCGGCCGCCAAAAAGCCCAAGGCGGAGACCAAGCTGTGGGGCGGTCGCTTCACCGGGGCCGTCGATCCGCTCATGGAAGAATTCAATGCCAGCATCAATGTGGATCGCCGCATGTACCGCCAGGACATTGTCGGCTCGCAAGCTTACGCCCGCGCCATTGCCAAGGTGGGCCTCATTACCGAGGACGAACGCGACGCCTTGATCACGGGCTTGGATCAGGTCCTGGCCGAGTGGGCCAACAATCAGTTTGTCCTCCAGCCCAACGATGAAGATATCCACACCGCCAACGAGCGTCGTCTTAAAGAACTTGCTGGTCCCGTCGCTGGCAAGCTCCACACTGGCCGCAGGTACAGGCCTCGCCCAGCCCACCTAGCATCATCCCTCTCAATCCACCCAGACGCCTGCCTGCTGGATCCGCCCAGAGTCATTCACCACCCTCTCACGTCATGGGTTCAACTCCTTGGCTCTGATTGGCCATCCCGCTCGCCACGTTTGTTAGCCGCAACGATCAGGTGGCCACGGATATGCGCCTGTGGTTGCGTGATGAGCTCACCGAACTCATCGACTTGCTCAAGGCCTTTGTGGCGAGCAGCATCGAGCGAGCCGCCGCTGACATTGATGTCCTCATGCCCGGTTACACGCATCTCCAGGCAAGTGCCTTCACCCTACTTTACCACTCCACCCCCACCCCGTGTGCCCGCCTGCTCCCTATTTTTTTGGTGTTTGTTTTGGTGTTGAGCACAATCTCAGTCCCACGACTTGAGTTTGCTGCCCCTCCCCCTCACGCAAACGCCACTGCATTTGCACCCCCTTCCTATAGCGTGCCCAGCCGATCCGCTGGTCCCACTGGGTGCTCTCGCATGCCTGGGCCATGCAGCGGGACATTGAGCGGCTCACCGACTTGCGCAAGCGCGTCAACGTCATGCCTTTGGGCAGCGGAGCGCTGGCCGGCCACCCCTTTGGCATTGACCGCCAGGCCCTGGCCCAGGATTTGGGCTTTGATGCCATCTCCTTCAACAGCCTCGACGCCACAAGCGGTCGTGACTTTGTGGCCGAGTTTTTGTTTGCCGCCACCATGGTTAACATCCACCTCAGCAAGTGGGCTGAAGATCTCTGCAACTACTCGTCAAAGGAGTTTGGCTTTGTCCAACTCAGCGATGCCTACAGCACTGGCTCCTCCTTGATGCCTCAGAAAAAGAACCCAGACTCCCTCGAGCTTATTCGTGGCAAAGCCGGCACCACCTTTGGCAGCTGCGCCGGGTTTCTCATGACCCTCAAGGGCCTGCCCAGCACCTACAACAAGGATCTTCAAGAAGACAAAAGCGCCATGTTCCAAGTTGCCGACGCCCTTCGCAAGCTAGTGCCGGTACGGCGCTTTTCTTTGCCTCTCCCTCTCCAGAGCCCGGCCGTGGTCTCATTGACGCGTTCTTGTGTGCAGATTGCCACCGGGGTGTTGAGTACCTTGCGGATCAATCCTGAGCAAATGCGTGCCGCCCTCAGCGTTGACATGCTGGCCACTGATCTGGCCTACTACCTTGTCCGTCGCCAAGTGCCGTTCCGCGAGGCCCACGGTCTCTCGGGCCAATGCGTGGCACGCGCCGAAGAAAAGAAATGCTCACGTTCGTCTCAGTCTCGTGTTCCACCCGCTCAGGATTACCGCTTTTTTTTTTCTTTTTTTTTTTTTTTCTTTGTTTCTTTTTTTTTTTTTTTTTCTTTTCTTTTGATTTCTTTTCTTTTGATTTTTTTTTTTTTTTTGCTCTTTTTTTTTTCCTGGACCTCAGCTCACATATGCCACACATGTCTTCCAGTGAACGAGCTGACACTGGAAGATTTCCAGGCCATCCATCCAAAGTTTGAGGCAGACGTGTCCGACGTACGTTTTATCCCATGATGTCGGGCCGGCCTTCCTTTGCCGCCACGCTGACCCGCCCACTCATCTACGCATGCTATTCTCAATCAGGTCTGGAAATTCGAGAACAGCGTGGATCAATACTCTGCTTCGGGTGGCACGGGCCGTACTGCCGTCCTCGAACAGATTGAATCCCTCAAGGCCAAGTTGTAATCAAATGTTTCACTCTTTGGCTATTCCCCGTATACCAAATCTATTCATCCGCCCACGTCAAATGTTATATCTACCTTGTCTTCAACAGACCCCTGGATAGGTACGCATCATGGACAGCTAGATCACTCTCAGGACACAAGCATCAATTATTAAATTATTCATGTCAAAGTCGTTCACACCAGATGTTTTCATTCGTTGGGTTTCTTGCAAACCCCAGAGATGAAAACCAACAAGAAAACCAACAAGAAATGGGTCTACCTCCAAGCTTGTTGTTGCTGCTGCTGCTGCGGCCGCCGGCCCGGAAGGGCACTGCGCCCACCACCGTGAACAGGCGTAGCGTGTCCAGTCAAGTAAGGGTTCAGGTAGGGGTTGGCATAGTTGCGGGGTGGCGGATGGTCGTAAGCCTGAGGTTGAGACACGTGATCTGCCGGCAGCTGATTATACGGCGAGACATGTGCTGGACCGCGGTGTACAGCCTGCGCTTCATGAGGCAACAACTGCATGTAGCCATTGTTGGGCGCCCCAGCCCCAGTTTGCCCGCCTCGGTCCTCCACATAGTTTTTGCGACCGGGCAGAGCTGCACGACTGGAAGCATGGGAAGGCATCATCTCCAAGATGTAGTTACCTTCACCAGGCGCGCGCCGACCAGGCAGACGTGCACCGTCACGCACATAGCTGCTATCGTGGCCATCAGAGGCCCCATTCATGTGGCCCGGCTTGGGTGGGCGGGCTGGGGCGTCGGATGAATACGAGCTGTTCACGAGGGATACGCGCGTGGTCTCTGCAGCCGGTGCGAGCGCCTCGGACTCAAGCACATAGCCGTTATCGGTAAGGCGAGTGGCATTGGACGAGGTTACGCTTGATTCTTGCAGATAGCCGTCGCCTCCCATGCTCAAAGCGTTGTTTGACTCATCAAAGTTGACGGAATCTTCTTGAGCATAGCCTGCATCATTGAACGTGGTGCCACTCGATGCCAGGTCCACCTCCGGCTCTTTGTACGGCGTGCGGACCGTGCCAGTGCGAACAAAGAACTGCACCTCCTCCACCAACTCGACAAAGTCAGGCCGGTTGGCTGGCACATACATCCAGCATCGCATCATGATATCGTACATCGCATCCGGGCATGCATCTGGCTTGGGCAAACTATTGCATGAAACAAGACCACCACACCCAAGATGAGTTGCTCTTCGAGCCGCACCGTCGTTCTCGCTTCCCACTGCAAATGAATAAACTTGGATCGCAGAACGCACCGATAGCCCGCCGCAATAGCTGCCACTGCCTCCATGGCCGTGTACTCGGCGTAGCTATGATAAAAAAGGGAAGTAACACATTTACATTAGCCTAGAAGGCAAGAACGTCGCGTCCTAAATCACAAAAACACAAACCCCTCGGATAACTTACGGGGCACGAGCATAGCTGTACACCTCCCAGCACAAGATGCCAAAACTCCACACGTCGGACAGATTTGTGTAGATGCGATCGTTGACCGACTCTGGCGCCATCCACTTGACAGGAACGCGATCGTCCGACTGCTTCTTGTAGTAATCGGCCTCGTAAATGTTACGACTCATACCAAAATCAGCCAACTTGACCACGTTGTTTTCAGCGACCAAAATGTTACTATGAAAAACGCACACGTCAGGCGTCAAGACGGATACTGCACACAGCTCGGACTCGACGGGTAAAGCAGAAAAAAAACACAATGGGAGAAAAAAAAAAGAGGTTGCGTATGCACATACCGAGCTGCCAGATCACGATGGATCACTTTCATTTCTTCAAGATAGCGCATGGCATTTGAAATTTGCACGACCATGGACGTGAGGTCTTCGTTTGTGAGCTGGTCACGCGGTTCCTCGGCGGTCGGACGGCAGTCTCGCAAGTACTGTTTCAAATCACCCTACACATCCGTCCAAGCACGTGTCCCTCCCAGTCAACAAAGGCCACAGCGGGGAAAAAAAAAAAAAAAAAGACACATACACACATACACCCACATATATATGCTAGAAACGCTGCGCTTGCTAACCTTGGGCATGATTTCGGTCACAATGTAAAAGGGTGTTTCCTTGGTGCAGACAGCCACGAGTTCGAGCAAGCTTTCATGGTGCAACAAACTCATCAGGCGGGCCTCCATCAAAAACTTCTCCAACTCCGTTTGCGACACGCCGTCCAACAACGCCTTGACGGCCACAGTCTGGGAACGACCGTCAGGGCGCTGCAGGTCGGCGACGCAGACGATACCAAAGGCACCCTTGCCGAGCTCCTTGCCAAGCTTGAGACGCGCACGATCGAGCTCCAGCAGAGCAAACTCGCGCTCTCGGGCCTCACCATCGGCACCAATGGTCTCGGCAAACTCACGTGAGAACATGTCGCGCACCTTGACTGTAAGCTCTTCCACACCGAGCTTCATGGAACGAAGCTGCTGTTCCAGCTGCTCGTTGTAGCGCCGTTGGCGATTGCCACGGATGATACAAAAGGCCAGCAGAATGACAATGATCAACAAGATGGCCGAGGTCACACCCGCAACCACGGTCTTGGAGAGGCCCTCGGTCAGAGACTGCGAGGCACTGCGCACGGGCAGGTTTATATACATGACGTTGCTTGAGGTAGAGCCCACATGATTAAAGGCCAGAACAGATAACTCGTAACTGGCACCCGTGGACAGATCTGAGAACTCAGCCAGGCGTGCTGTACCCGCCAAGGCAGTTCGAACTTCGCTGTCAGTCCCAACCATGCGCAGAACCACCTCAAACTCGTCGATGATGCCATCGTAGGCCCACTGCACACGCGCACTCGAGGACGTCAGCTCGCGTTGGGTGATGACGGGTGCATTGGGCAAGCCTGCGCTGGTCGTAAAATTGGTTGACGAATTGCTGGGAAAGCCCAGACCAGCCTCATTCTCAAGCGCCACGTCCAAGTCGTACGTCGTTGCTGGGACCAAGTTGGTGACGGTGAAGCGAAATTGCTGGTTTCCCTCTGCCAAGGGATCAGTGGCAATTTGATAGCTGAACAGTGCATCAGACTCGCCTTCAAAGGGCGTGATTCGAATGCGAAAACGCGTATTGACTGGCAACGCCTCATCCACCTGAATGCGTCCAACAATTGAGGTGTTGGAGATCTGCAGTATCTCTGGCACCACGTACAAGTTGTATGGAAACGGGATGGGACTTGTGTCCAAGCCAACCCAGCTCGTGGCATTGGTGGTCCACAACCCAACAACGGCGTCGCCCCCATCAACGCTGGTGGCTGTGCACTGAACAAGTTTGTCGGCTTGAAAGTGCGCCGTGGCAAATGCAGGGTGGCACGACGTGCTCAGAGAGTGGGTTCGATACAGATGTATGCGGTACGACGCCTGTGCGCTCAACGAAAGGAGCTCCCGCTGCTGAGAGCTGAGCCCTGTAGCCTGCGTGGTGAGCATGCTGGAAGGAAGTGCAGTCTGGCTCAAGTGAGCCTGGACACGATACATATTTGTAGGCTGCTCGGCGTCGTGCGTCCATGCCACGGTTGCGGAAACACCGTCCTCTGAAACTACCCGAATGGCAGGCGGGGTAACCAGATTGGTGGGGCGTGACAAAAGTGTAGAGACGTCCAAGACAAGCTCATGACCAAAGTCGCTGGTCAGAGTGACCACGATCCCAGTGAACGTGGCATCGAGGGCCAAAAGCAGCAGCTGCGTACTGCCTACTCGCGATGTGGTGCTGCTGGCTGCTGAAACGAGCGTACTGCCCACGCTCGCGAGCTCGTTGTTGGCGCTCGAGGATGGGATGGGCTCGCCGACGCCGGTCATGAGCAGGCTGCTCGCGTTGGCAGTTGCGGCCACGGACATGTTGACTTGATCGAGAAGGGCGGCGCCCGAGGCAGGCAGAACGCTTAGGGCACTAGGCTCACCTCGCCAAGTCACGACAGCAAAGGCCAGATAGCGCCCATCGGAGAGCACAAAGCCGGGCTGGACACTCGATCCAAGAAAGCTTGAGGCAAGCGTCTGCACCTGGATGGTAGCTCCAGCGGCATGGTCAACAACAACACTTGAATCGGGACAGCTGTCAGATTTGGCCAGCAGCGTGTAGATGGCATTGCTTTGTAGTCCGGTGATGCTAAACACTGAACTGTTGACACGAGTCACGGTGTTGAAGGGGGTAATGGCACCGTTCTTGATTTGAGCAATGCTAATATTATCGGAAGTGTCACTTGCGGTCGCGTCCATGAGCTGCACTTGGACGGAGGAATAACCAACTCGAACAAGAGAGAGCGGGTATACTTGACACTCGCAGCTGTAGGAGTAATCGGTGCTAGAAAGCTGAAGCTCATCTATACGATACACCTCGTCCGGAGCAATGAGTGGGTATTCGTTCATCAAACCTGCCGTTGTGGGACTGGGTGCAGCCACCTTAATAAAGCCTGTACCCGAAGTACTGCTGGACAGAAACATGCTGCGATTGGTGGTTGGTAGTCTTAGGACTGTAGCTGCACGGACAGTATCATCGCTGAGAGTGGCGAGTGGACACATCTGCGAAGCACACTCTGAACCCGAGGTACAAAGCCCATCGTGGCCCCAGCAGGCGCCTAGTCCATCATGCCAGTAACACGCGGCCGTATCTGCGCACGCGGCTTCAGAGCGCAAGGCATAACAAGCTTTGGGCAGGCGGACCTGCCGGCAGAGTGACCTGCCCAAGAACAAGCCACAGGACGAAATATGGGGGCACATGTCCAGGTCAACCGTGCTGCAGGATGTGGTGCGACGAAGCAGCCGCAAGGTATGAAGTGCGCCAGCGTTTGGAACGGCATAAGCTGCCAAAATAGTGAAGGGATTTTGCG